>NC_140460.1:157500-227500 GCF_963576455.1 Neolamprologus multifasciatus | reverse complement strand
AGGGAGGAGAGGGCGGGGCAGCGGGGGATTCTCTGGCTGGCTGGAGCAGCGTCTAATAACCAATTCGCAAAATAAAACAAAATAAAAACAAACCAACAAACACGAAAACACCAAACACCAATTTGCACCGATGTTTTTTCAAAATTCTGTACGTTCAAAGTGAGCGAGAGCCCTCGGTGCACCTGCTCGCTGCTGAAGTCAAAGTAAACTTTATTGTCATCTCCGCTACATACAGTCCAGTATATAGAGACGAGATGACGAGGCTCCAGTTACAGCAGTGCAAGTAAACAAACTATATATATAAGAAGAGAAAGAAAATAAATACACACTTTAAGATCTTTATAATTTACAGTTTGATGATTTAAAGTCTCACACACAACCCGTCGACAGGGGAGGGGCCGCCTGCTTCCAGATAGAGCACATTTCAATCATAATGATGTAAATCCAAGCCCATTATGTGAATCATGATCAGAATCCTGGGTTGTGCGAAATCCCAGCAATAAACCCAGACAAAGCCAATCTGTGAAGGTGTAGGTGTGTTAGGTTATGTTGTGGTGATGCTCGGGTCACAGTTGGTCCAAGAAGAAATGGTGAAAATAGTAACAGTAACAGACTAAACTCCAAACAATACTATGTTGCAGATTTTACACATTTAAGAAACAGCACTAATATAGAGAGATCACTCAATTATAAATAAGGATTAACAGACGGGATTATAAATACATATCAAGAAAACTGCAGAGAATATTCCAGAGTAGAAAAGAGTGTGTGTAAAAAGGGTGTAACTATTGCAGTGTTCACAGTGTGTTAGGTGGAGGAGTTGTACAGGGAGCCACAGGCAGGAATAATTTCCTGTGTCGGTCAGTGGTGCATTGTGGGTAATCTCAGTCTCTCACTGTGCTTCTGTGACTAGCCAGCATGTCATGGAGTGGGTGGGAGGTATTATCCAACATCGTCTTTATCTTGGACAACATCTGCCTCTCAGACACCACCCTAATGGAGTCCAGCTCCATCCCCACAACATTAGTGGCCTTGTGGATCAGTAAATTTAGTCTGTTGGCATCTGTGACCCTCAACCTTCCTTCTCTCACCCCAACCAATCACAGCAGATGGCCCCGCCCCTTCCTGAGCCCGGTTCTGCCAGAGGTTTCTTCCTGTTAAAAGGGAGTTTTTCCTTCCCACTGTCGCCAAAGTGCTTGCTCATAGGGGGTCATATGATTGTTGGGTTTTTCTCTGTATGTGTTATTGTACGACCTACCGTACAATATAAAGTGCCTTAAGGCGACTGTTGTTGTGATTTGGCGCCATGTAAATTGAATTGAACCTGTTGCCCCATAGAGGATAGCACTGACCAAAACAACAAGATAACATCAATTAGTAGGGATAGTGAAAACGTCTGTTTACGTTTGTTAGCCACTTGGCTATACAGTAAACAGTAGACACTGATGTAGCTTACTGAATCTTTTGGATTGTGTTTCGACAACAGTTTTATGTTAATGTACAACCCTTAATGTGTGTGTCTGTGTGTGTGTGTGTGTGTGTGTGTGTGTGTGTGTGTGTTGGGGAGGGGGGGCAGAGGGAGTGTTCGCCCAAGGCGCCAAACAGGCTAGGACCACCACTGGATGAGGGTGTAGTGTCTAAAGAGGCAACTACTTCAACAACCACTCCTTCCAATATTTTGCTAAATATGCAAGAAACGGGGGACAGTAGCAGCTGCTGACGTGTGACCCAAAAGCAAACCAATGACTCGAGGAGGTCTCGATCACTGCTCTCCATGTAACAGGAAGTAGTGATGGGAGTCCCAGCTCGTTTCAGGGGTGGCTTGTATGACTCGGAGAGGGAGAAGGGGTTTAGGTTCTGGACAAAAGTTTGAAATGCAGTTTCCATTTTCCCCACACCTTTGCATTTAAAGCTGACTCCCTGTGTCTCTCTTCAGCCCAGTCTCTCTTTGTTCGTGGAAAAACGTTGCTTTAAGCAGCCGGTTAAAAAGGTGTCACCACATCTCAGGTAGAAAGTATTTTTTATTTAGACAGTATTACGCAGCTCCGCGATGTTGTACTTTTACTCAAAAGTTGCTGCTCAAACACTACTTAGGTTAATTTAGGTATTTGATTTTTGCTGTGTCATTATTATTGCATTATAATGCTGCTGCACCTTGTAGCAGTGGGTTCACACTTTGAATTAGGTAGTGACAGTAGGTCACTGCCCTTCACTTTTTTGCACTAATAAATAAATGCTACTGGCTGCAATCACTGATAAAATGTTCAACTTTTTTTTCTACATCATCATAAATATCTTGTTGAAATATGACATTTATTACTTTTTGAATTACCCTGAAATATCATTAAATCCTTTTGAGGCTATATTGCTCACTCCTATTCCCACACACTGTGATGTCATAGATACAGCTCATAAAATAGGTCTGAGTTTAT
Source organism: Neolamprologus multifasciatus (assembly GCF_963576455.1). Classification (NCBI taxonomy): domain Eukaryota; kingdom Metazoa; phylum Chordata; class Actinopteri; order Cichliformes; family Cichlidae; genus Neolamprologus; species Neolamprologus multifasciatus. Next base: position 225,068 of record NC_140460.1, on the reverse strand, counting down.
GGGCAGATGAGAAAGCGGCACAAACAGAGTCTGTCCCGGCTGAGAGGATCAGTGCACCCTGGACCAGCCTGTCGCAGTAACATACATGTAGACACACAGCCATTCTTCTGATGATTCCCACCTTTAATATTTATACACTGAGTACTTAATGTGAGAGGACAAATGGGGGGATGAGACACAGGTGAACGTATTGAAAACAGGTGTGGACAATCATGACAAGTGATACAGCAAAATTACCTGATGAGAAACAAGCAGAGATGACTCCCACTAACATTATTATGTGATAATAACAAACCAAAACCCTCTGATCATAGTTCAGCTCTTCAGATTCACAGAGGTAATCTAATGTGAGCATTAGCAACACTGCAATATGGTAACTGCTCAACATACGCACATGCTAGCCTACAAAGCTCATTTTATTGTTTTATCTTAAATTTTAAAAAAGCAACAACACAACCAAAAAAACAGGTTTTTGCGAGCAGCTCGAAAGCAAAGTTATAAAATAAAACGAGTTAGAACTGAGGTGTAGTTCTGTGTCTCAAATAGCTTTTAAAAACGTTTTCTTTATCTCTGTCGGAATCTGTCTGAACACCAGAAGCCCAAAAAGCTTCCTGGCTCTCTTTATCCTGATAACAGTATCAGGTCCAGATCGTGTCCTTTAGACAAAATGCCTGTCAGTTCAGTTTAGATTAGACTTGTAAACAAAATGCTTTTTTTGTGTAGGTGGAATTTTTTTGAAAAAAATTTGTTTTCTATTTTGAAGATTTATGTGTATTGTTTTTATTCGTTTTTTATTTGTTAGTATCTACATATTGTACATATTGTCTGAAGTGCTCTTGCCTCATCATAATATGTAAATACCTCCATCGAGCATTCGTCTCCTCTCGCAGCAGGGGTGAGCGTCCTCGATAAGCCAATCTCATTTGCGCAGCAGGACTTCAGTTCAGTAAGGAACCTGTGAACGAGGAAATCGTGGGCTGACAGCAGGGAGGTAGGGCTGGGTGTCAGGGCCTCAGGCAGCGTGACACCACAGTAATCAGGGTGAGGGCGGGCAAGTATAACATCGTTTCAGGAGGTCTACGCTTGACCTACAACTGCCAGCAAATGCACAACACCGTAAACCTGATACGCAGCTTACATCTGTCAACTAAGCCATTTTCCCTCCTATCATCTGGATGCAGTCCTACCATATGTTAGCAGATATATACGGCCTCTTGCTTACTGCTCTGCTTGCCGTTTAAGTAAGCCATACAGTATCAAACAAGCTATCAGGAGACAGAAAGAGACGTCAGCGGGATTTTGACCAATGAATGAATAAGAAAGGAGTCTAGGGATGAAAACAGGTAGGAGGCTGCTGTGGTGCTAATGGTTGCACATAAGGATCTGCTCCCCTCCTCCTCATCCTCCTCTCAACAATTCTCTGTTCCTGCAGCTGCTATTTTCAAAGGCTTTAATTGGCCAAAGTCACTCAAGGTAACAAGGGCCCCATGGGCCTGTGTCTGGGCAACCTGATTACTGTGTGTGTGTGTGTGTGTGTGTGTGTGTGTGTGTGTGCGTGTGTGTGTGTGCACAAAGGTATCACCACGGGATCACTGAAGTCAACAAGGATGTCATGCAGTTGCTTGTGGTCTGAAAATGGCTTAAAGATGTTTTTGTTTTAATTGGTTTTGCTGTTGAAAGTGTAGCGCAGCGTAACATCGAACACACGATCAAACCAACAATATGAACATTTTCATGCAGGGAGGCCGTTAGTCAGATGTTTTTGGATGACCAACCAAGTTTTGCTTGTGAAATGTTTTTTACTACTTTGGAGACGTGACTATGTTGGTAGCAGCGCAGGTGTGCTCGTCCACAACAGGTCAATACTGCTGATGCCCAAAGAATGAAGCTACAGGGTTGCCTCTAATGCAACAGGAAGTCCACGGTTTTCAGTTATGGTTATTTAAAATCATCCCAACGCCACAGCAACACCCGATATGCATCCATCCATCCATCCATCTTCTTCCACTTTATCCGGGGCCGGGTCGCGGGGGCAGCAGCCTAAGCAGAGAGGCCCAGACCTCCCTCTCCCCAGCCACCTCCTCCAGCTTATCCAGGGGAACACCAAGGCGTTCCCAGGCCAGCCGAGAGATATAATCTCTCCAGCGTGTCCTGGGTTTGCCCCGGGGCCTCCTCCCGGTGGGACATGCCTGGAACACCTCACCCAGGAGGCGCCCAGGAGGCATCCTCGTCAGATGCCCGAACCACCTCAGCTGGCTCCTTTCGATGTGGAGCAGCAGCGGCTCTACTCTGAGCCCCTCCCGGATGGCCGAACTTCTCACCCTATCTCTAAGGGAGAGGCCAGCCACCCTTCGGAGGAAGCTCATTTCTGCCGCTTGTATCCGCGATCTCGTTCTTTCGGTCACTACCCACAGCTCGTGGCCATAGGTGAGGGTAGGGACGTAGATTGACCGGTAAATTGAGAGCTTCGCTTTTACACTCAGCTGCCTCTTCACCACGACGGACCGGTGCAGCATCACCCGATGAAGCCAACAGAACCACATCATCCATGAAAAGCAGAGATGAGATTCTGAGGCCACCAAAGCGAAAGCCCTCCGCCACTTGGCTGCGCCTAGAAATCCTGTCCATAAAAATTATGAACAGAACCGGTGACAAAGGGCAGCCCTGGCGGAGCCCATCACCCACCGGGAACGAGTCCGACTTCAATTCAATTCAATTCAATTCAATTTTATTTATATAGCGCCAAATCACAACAAAAGTCGCCTCAAGGCGCTTCATGATACAGAGAAAAACCCAACAATCATATGACCCCCTATGAGCAGCACTTTGGCGACAGTGGGAAGGAAAAACTCCCTTTTAACAGGAAGAAACCTCCGGCAGAACCAGGCTCAAGGAGGGGCGGGGCCATCTGCTGCGACTTGTTGCCGGCAATGCGAACCAAGCTCTTGCAACGGTTGTATAGGGATCAAATGGCCCGTAGCAATGGGCCAGACACCCCATACTCCCGCAGCACCTCCCACAGGACACCCCGAGGGACACGGTCGAATGCCTTCTCCAAGTCCACAAAACACATGTAGACTGGTTGGGCAAACACCCATGCACCCTCAAGTATCCTCGAGAGGATGAAGAGCTGGTCCAGTGTTCCGCGACCAGGACGAAAACCGCATTGTTCCTCCTGTATCCGAGGTTCGACTAGCGGACGAACTCTCCTCTCCAGCACCCAAGTGCACTTACACCCAAATGCAGCTAAAGCCCATAACAAGGTGAACTGCTCTGCATGGCATCAATAAACATCCTGTATCTGTGTAAAGAGTTCATAGAAGATAAATGTGGCAAATGCCATCGCAAGTTTACCCTCGATGCATTTCAACATCTCCGCGTGTTGTTGCCTGTAGGCCACAAGCTACGCCTGTAGCCTCAGTATACTGAACATTATTAAACAGCAAAAACACATCTGGAATCCAGCTAGCAACCTAAATGCTGATGTTTGCAAACATTCTGCCTGCATTGCATCAGCATGTCAGCTTTGCTGCTCATTATTCTCATGCTGACTTAAGTATTTAGCTCAAAGTGCTCAGAGACACTATGGTTGCTGTGTACTCCAGATTTAGTTTTTGCCGTATGTCAGTGTCTTTTATTCCTATCCCCCTCTCTCCTTAAATAGCTCCAGGTCTATTTCAGTCCCACTGATACTTGAGACAGAACAGACAAATGTGTGGGCCTGAATTTAATTGCAGGTATCCAAGTGATTAAAGGCAATTTTCTGGTTTAAGTCAACTATTAAAAGGTCGGCCTGTGATTAGCTCTCAGCTTTGAAGTTACACAATATGATCCATTTTCTTCCTACAGTCTGCATCTTAGCAATAACCTCCAAGGGAATACTGTACTCAACAACATCTTTGTCATATAATTGAAAGGCACCCGGACCAGCATCCCCTATTCTAAATGGATAATTAAATCAAACACATCTTGGTGGAGTAGAATAGTAATAAAGCAGAAGCCATATTTTGCAATTGCTCAGATGTAGATGAGTGTGTAGAAGCCACACATATGACAGCTACTTTAAAGAGCACAATGACAAACTCCTTTACAGGAAAAACGCTGTGCAGCTGCCCTGATCTAGGACAGTCAGCAGCTCGAACTGAGATGTGTCTGCAGCGAGGATGTAATGCTATTTTCCAGCTAGCCGCTAGTAATCAGGTTACTGTATCCTCCTCTTTTACCATCATCCCTCATTGTTACCAGCTGCAGGCCAAGCTGCAAGTAGCAGCACAGCTATAGTGTAAGTAATGACTTGGGCTGGCTCAATGTCCTCTTTCGCTACAGTTTTTCTTAATGGAGCAGGTAATGAGGAAAGAGCACATTGAGTCTAAAGCTTTGGTTCTGCCAGGATATGTGGAGACATGAGAGGGGCTGCAGAGTAGGTGGTTCCTGGAAGAGGAGGAATTACAAATCACTGTTAAATAAAGAATAAAAAATGATGTTTTTTAGTAGTCTTTCAGTGTTGCTCTGCTCTGCCCTTGCTATTTTCACTCGTATTAATTATAGCAACAGATGTGCCGAAACATGTCAGGAATGGAGATGACGGCGCCCTCTTTCATGACAATAATGTCAGCTTTTTATTTTATCCTCCAGCTGGTGGCTCTGCTGCTGTTGGTGAAACTGTGCATACTGAGCACCGATGAGGGAGGGAAGAGGTGCAGGTGGAGTGAGCAGTTATGCTGTATTGAACATGGGAAATTAGAGAGACTGGGACCGTCCGTTTGATTACGCCGTCGTGGGAGGGGCTTAACGTCTGGATTAGTGTATTGTTCTCACTGGTGTCCATCAGGCCTTCAACATCAAGTCAAAGAGTTTTCTGCAGATTTCTGATTCATGACAGTAATCAGGTGTTTGAAATCAGAAAAGAACGATGTTACAGAAAGTGGGAGGATATTTTATGTCAACCTGAATTTGCTTTCATTTTTGGGACAGTCGGTGTCCTCTGAACAATAATGAAAGTACCATAAACACCACTGTAAACCATTGCTTTTCACCACACATTAAAACTCTTTATAAAAACCAACCTGCTCTGTGAGTGGGCTTGTTGTTTAAAATAAAACAAGCCAACATGTCACTACTCTTTGTCGACACATCCAGAAGCACATGCTTGCTTGCTGGTATTTCACAGGTTCACCGCTTCTTTCAGGAACCCACAGATGGTATTTCTGAGTGTTAGTCTGCAGCTACTGTGCAGCAAACTGACTCACCATTATTTGTTTTACAGCTCAAATAAAGACATTGCTTGACTGACTTTTATGAGCCTTGCTGCCAGGTCACTTGGGCTTTTCTGGGGACTGAACAATAAAGTCAGTCTAATAACACTGTGTAGGTCTATGCAGCCAACAGAAGGCTGTCACTGCAGGCAAAGAAACTGAACACTTTGCTCCCATGGCTATGTTTTCCAGGGGAAATTAATTTTTTATCTTCAGTACTGCAAATGTGTTATATTCAATAACTCGTTGGAATTTCATAGATGTATTTAATTTTCTTTCTACTGCTTAAACAGTCACGTCTTCTTTCCTCACTTAATCCTCAGTTGCCACATGAACAACTTTTCAATCGTGTAAGGGGAACTCAGTTGTTTCTCACTGCTTGAAATCCTGTTTAGTTTATAATCTCACTTCACCGTGTTGTCTACAGTGTGCAGCGGTAAGAAGCAAGGTTTATTATACTCAGTCTTTATTTAAAATCATTTAACTTTTACGAAATCACTCCTCAGTTTTTAATACATTCTCCTGGTTCTCCTTCACTGCAATCCTACTGACACACTAGCCTGCAGGTATCCAAACACAGCTTAACACAGAAGCAGTGTCAGCTCATGTCTTCGAGGTGCTGACTGTGACTCTCAGAGGGGCCTACTCCTATGAAATGGTCTCGGTCCAGTATACCCAGTGAAGCAGTTAATGAGATGAAGTCTATTTATGTCGACATTATATGTGACCTTTGGCCTTCCCTATCGGTGACTTCTCTGCTTACACTGATGGTCAAGGTAGTTAGTAAGAGCAAAGCGACATGTTAAGACAACAAATCTCAGAATGTTTGCTAATGTAATTTTATCTGATCTCAGAGCAGTGAAGCCAGCAGCGCCTTGCCTGGCATGGTAGTCTCCCCTCGGTTTCCTGTCAGAGACACAGGGCTTTAGTTTCAGTTTTCAGTTTTATTTGTCATATGCAAGTTAGCACAGGGTCAACATTGCAATGAAATGTGTTTGACGAGCAGCAGTCACTCAGCAGCATGAAAATATAATAAAATATAATAAAATAAAATAAAAAAATAGAAAAATAGTAAGGAGCTAAATATTAGAGAGACATGGTAAAAGAGAAAAGATGACTAAATATATATGTATCTATAAATATAAATATATGTACACTAGTGATAAGAAAATCTTGAAAAGGGGGGGGGGGACAGATGGGATATTGCACAGGAATGAGCAGCAGAAAATTACAGTATTGCACTTTTGAATATAAATATAAATATCAATAAAGTGGAGTAACCAGTGCAGATTAAACACTTGTGAAGCTGCAGCTTCTGAGTGTGTTGTGTGTGTGTAAGTGTTGTGGTTGAGGTGTCGTATGGTTGGTGGTAAAATCTGTGTTTAAGACTTGTAGTCCGAGCAGACAGACTCCTGTAACGTCTGCCAGATGGTAACAAGGAGCTGATGTGCTGCTGTGGTTCTTGATGATGCTGTGAGCTTTACGGAGGCATCGCTGGAGGTAAATGTCCTGAATGGCAGGAAGCCTCCAGTGATGTGCTGCTGCCTTCACCCTCTGTAGTGATTTACGGCTGCTGGCAGAGCAGCTTCGTACCAAACTGTGATGCAGCTCGTCAGCAAGCTCTCGACTGCACACCTGTAGAAATTTGAGGTGATGTTGGCGTTCATGCCAAACTTCCTCAGCCTCCTCAGGAAGTAAAGCCGCTGGCGAGCTTTCCTGATAGCAGTGTCTGTGTGAAGGTCCAGGAGAAGTTGGTGATGTTGACTCCAAGGAACTTGAAGCTGCTGACCCTATCGACCTTGACACCGTTGATGTGGATGGGCTGGTGTTCTCTGACTGGTCGTTTCCGGTATCCACTAGAGCTGCTGGCTCTCAGCTTGGCAAGCTCATGTTAAAGGGGCACAGACACACTCAGAAACAGACCTGTGCTACAGATTCCAGTGGAGTGGAAGACAAGCAGAGTCAAACCTATTCCACATCTATATCCACAGGATGATGGACGCTCATGAGACTGAACACTGTGTGAAATGCTTTAAGTTTGTGAATAACACTGTAGTTTATGTCTATGTTAGATTTTTCTGGGCAAGCAGTGCCGGCTTTGCTTTCCCTGGTGGTCACTGGTATCGTTTAACTTTAACTGGTAACAACAAATACGTATATATGATTAAGTCTACGTTACTTTTATGTGGAAAAAAACTCTTTGTTGTGTGACTCTCATCAGCAACACGGCTAACAGGAGACCTGCACAGCTCCACTGTTGTGTCTGCCTACAGTGTTATGAAAGGTGGATAGTGCAACATAGAGCTTTACTTAAGGTAAAACTGTCCTTAACCTTTGCCACACTTTGCTTCTGACAGAATATAAACTGAGTGAGAATCAGAAGATAAACGAGCTTTTGTTTTTGTGAGGAACAAAGATGAACAGTTTTCATGTTGTACAAATGTTTTAATCATGTGTCCAGGAAGCCTTACAGACGCTTTATCTGAACAAAAAGTCTCATTATGTGCTGAACATTACAAGCTGCCATTCTTTCACAACTCAATTAACTCGTCAACCAAAATGAGCCCATACTTTATTCAAAATCACCCGTGGTAGGAGAAGGTTATGAAAGAACATAACGACTGTGGGAGCACAGCAAATTATTCTTTATCTGGCTGCAAATTTCACAGTTTGACGTCTCCTGTAGCTTCAATGAATAAAGGTGACTATACATTTATATTAGTACAGCTATATAAAAGCTGACATCAAAGCTTGCTCCACTGGATCTGACACCATACAGAACTATCAATGGGTTTTCCTAAAACACAATAATCCGTGCACAGACGGACTTTGATGCGTTGTCGTTCCATCTCACCTTTGTGACACGATGACTCGTGTAAAGAATCAGGGGAGAAAAACAAATCAGTCTCCTGCCTGAGAGAGTGGAAGTCAAAACAAAGCCATTACTTTGGTTTCTGAGAGCGGAGTCACTCCTCGAGAGCGTACAGAAACAAAGGCCGTGCTAAAGGATAAACACAACATGAGGCAACAATCAACCAAGTGCCTCATTTCACAAATGTAATTCTTATTAAAGCCAAATACTTATGAAAGTAGTTACTGTTGTTTTTGAGACATCACAAGGAACAAAACACATTTATTGACAGTTCGATTCGTTTTAAATCCTCTTTCAGTTTCCTTACCTCCACACACACACACACACACACACAGAGTTCTTTAGCATTAGTAGCCTGAGTTATGCAGTATAAAAATGTTTATCCAGCGCTCCGAGTGCTCAACCAAGCACACTGACAACCAACAAAATCCTTATTTTTCTTTGCCAAATCGAATTGCAGTTAATGAAATGTTCATGTGCCAACAAACACGTGTGAATCCTCGATGTGGGCCCAGAGCTGATGAACACCATCCAGCCACCTTTCAGTGAGGCTGACACTTCCTCAGCTGTTTCTCTCACCAGTTTACACTTACAGACGAGTGCAGTGTCCAGTCTGCACACTCATCGGTCAGGTGGTGTAGGGTGTCGATCTCCCCCCTTGTACAGTCTAACTTGAACTGACATGCTTTTTACATGCTCTGTGATCCCATGTGAATCTTTTATGAGCCTGTGTTTCATGTTCACATTTCATCGTGAGCGTCAGAGCCACACACTTTTCTAATGCACAGCTTTGTAGACACACAGACTTTATTAATCGCACACTGGGTAAATTCACAGACAACAGCAAGAAAAAGTTCATTAAAGATATATTAGAAAAATAAAAACTGAAAAATAATGTACAAAAGAGAAACCGTAGTTGTAATTGAAATGGAGAGAATGTTGTCTCCGGGAGTTTAGCTGATTTGATTTAGAGCGGCAAGGTATGGTGGGTGTGTTCCGGTTAAAGAACACGGAGGCAGCTTCCAAGTTTAGGAGATTTATTCAGCTGTGGTCTGTAGTAATGATACATAAAGCAACTATCAGTACAGCACACATAAAATATTCAACATGTCCAGACATTATTCTAGCACAGAGATAGCACAAGGAACTGTATTCAACACTCACATCTATAACAACTTCAACAATTACACAAGATTTATAATTAGCATTAACTAGCTTAGTAGCTTACATAGCGTATTAGCATAGGATAACATTAGCATAGTCACGAGGGAACAAATACACACAATAGCAGCTGACATACACAACATCATGTAAACAGAACCCACCTTGTGGCATTCACACACAGCAATAAACCAAAACCCACGAGATACTGGTGAGAGGACACAAGGAAAAAATGCTGGCTATCAGCAGCCACGAAGGCAGAGTCGCAGCACACAGAGTGGTGCATTCAAGGAGCGTCAGCATAAACATGGTGAGTTCAATGACGTAGAACATATCAATTTCCACAGCGCAAACAATATCTATAAACAAACCACAACACTTCAACCAAGCAAATAACGTGTAAACAGTGGGCTTTCTAACAGTAATTGTATTAGTATCGTGGTGTGTCAGCTGGCTGTCTCTTTAATAACATCCTTTCAGATCGTGACTCTGGGGGTTTTGTGAAGTAATCCCCCTGCAGTGACAAATTGCTTGAAAGTCTTGCAAATTTATTAAAAATAAAAAACTAAAAGATAAAATTACTTAAGTATCGACAGCCTTTTCATGACACTCAAAGTTGAGCTCAGGTGCATCCTTGCTCCACCCCACACCTGTCAGATGTTTCTACAACCTGAGTCCACCCGTAGTAAGTCCAGTTGGCTGGGCATGATTTGGAAAGGCACTCACTTGTCTGAAGCACAGATCTAAGGAGGGATATAGAAAGATTTCTGTGCGATTGAAGTTATCCATGATCGCAGTGGCCTCCATCATCGCAGTGGCCTCCATCATCCATAAAAGAACGTTTGGAATCACCAAGACTCTTCCTGGAGCTGGCCAATCTGGGTGATCTGGGAAGAAGGGTCTTAGTAAGGAGGTGAGCAAGAATCAGACGGTTACTCTGACAGAGCTCCGGTGTTGCTCTGTGGAGAGGGGAGAACCTTCCAGAAGGACAAGCATTTCTGAAGCGCTCCCTCACTCAGGCCTGTATGGTCCTCAGCAAAACACAAATCACAACAAAAGTCGCCTCAAGGCGCTTCATAGATACAGAGAAAACTCCAACAATCATATGACCCCCTATGAGCAGCACTTTGGTGACGGTGGGAAGGAAAAACTCCCTTTTAACAGGAAGAAACCTCCAGCAGAACCAGGCTCAGGGAGGGGCGGGGCCATCTGCTGTGATTGGTTGGGGTGAGAGAAGGAAGACAGGATAAAGACATGCTGTGGAAGAGAGACAGAGGTTAATAACAGATATGATTCAACACAGAGAGGTCTGTTAACACATAGTGAGTGAGAAAGGTGACTGGAAAGGAAAAACTCAATGCATCATGGGAATCCCCCGGCAGCCTACGTCTATTGCAGCATAACTAAGGGAGGATTCAGGGTCACCTGGTCCAGCCCTAACTATATGCTTTAGCAAAAAGGAAAGTTTGAAGCCTAATCTTGAAAGTAGAGATAGTGTCTGTCTCCTGAATCCAAACTGGAAGCTGGTTCCACAGAAGAGGGGCCTGAAAACTGAAGGCTCTCCCTCCCATTCTACTTTTAAATACTCTAGGAACAACAAGTAGGCCTGCAGAGCGAGAGCGAAGTGCTCTAATAGGGTGATATGGTACTACAAGGTCATTAAGATAAGATGGGGCCTGATTATTTAAGACCTTGTATGTGAGGAGCAGGATTTTGAATTCTGGATTTAACAGGAAGCCAAAACAGGAGAAATCTGCTCTCTCTTTCTAGTCCCTGTCAGGACTCTTGCTGCAGCATTTTGGATTAACTGAAGGCTTTTCAGGGAGTTTTTAGGACTTCCTGATAATAATGAATTACAGTCGTCCAGCCTGGAAGTAATAAATGCATGAACTAGTTTTTCAGCGTCACTCTGAGACAGGATATTTCTAACTTTAGAGATGTTGCACAAATGGAAGAACGCAGTCTTACATATTTGTTTAATATGTGCGTTGAAGGACATGTCCTGGTCAAAAATGACTCCAAGGTTCCTCACAGTGTTACTGGAGGCCAAGGTAATGCCATCCAGAGTAAGAATCTGGTTAGATACCATATTTCTAAGCTTTTCAGCGCCGAGTACAATGACCTCAGTTTGATCTGAATGAAGAAGCAGAAAGTTAGCGGCCATCCAGGTCTTTATGTCTTTAAGACATTCCTGCAGTTTAACTCATTGGTGTGTGTTATCTGGCTTCATGGACAGATAGAGCTGGGTGTCATCTGCATAGCAGTGTAAATGTATGCTATGTCTTCTAATGATGCTGCCTAAGGGAAGCATGTATAATGTAAACAGAATTGGTCCTAGCACTGAACCCTGTGGAACTCCATAATTAACCTCAGTGTGTGAAGAGGACTCTCCATTTACATGCACAAACTGGAGTCTATTAGATAGATATGATACAAACCACTGCAGCACAGTACCTGTAATACCTACAGCATGTTCTAATCGCTCTAATAGGATAGTATGGTCGACAGTCAGGGTCGAGGGAAAGATGTTTAAAATGATGCACAGACACATCCTTGCTGATAACCTTGATAGCTTTGGCTCTGTGAATGTCTCTGAGTGGCCCAGACCGGAGCCCAAGTGAATCTTTCTGGAGAGATCAGAAAATGACTGTGCACATCCGACTTGATGGAGCTTGAGAGGCTCTGCAGAGAAAAATGGGAGAAAACTGCCCAAAAATAGGCGTGCAAAGCTTGTGGCGTCATACTCAAAAGGCTTGAGGCTGTAATTGCTTAGACTGTGAGCATTTGTGCGTGCTGTATTTAGGTTTTTTTATTTTTCATAAATTTGTGAAAATCTCGAGCAACATTTTGGTTGAATAAGGCTGTAAGATGACAAAAGTGAAATCCTGATCAGATGTACTGTGCATCCTGTCACTGACTGCGTTTGATTGTTACCGGTGTGAGCTGAAGAGATGGATTCATGGGTGATTGGGCCGTAGTAGTCTGGTGCACACCCAGGAGCATGCTGCCTTTGCTCTCATTTCATTTAAGCCATGTTTTCTCAGTTGTCCTAGGGAGCAGCCGTCTGTAAACCCTCGGGGACAGCGTTTCACCATCTATCCCCATTATAAGCATTACCGTCCTCTGCCTTTCCCAGAGTGTCACTTCATTTTGTGAAAGCTCTGCCATGGCACATCCTCCCCATAATGAAATACATCCAGTTCTGCTGCACTGAAATTAGGTTTACAGGGAAACTGGAATGATGATTTTCCTGTACATAAATAACCTTATTATAGAGCGTGTTGATGAAACAGCAGTTAATTAATTCTTTGCTGATAAATTGAGGACTGCATCTGCAGCACAGTAAACATCACTGGATCCACCATTAGTTGAGAGACTTGTCATAAATAATATGTTAGCATCACTCCACAGCAGCTTGTTTTTTGGGTTTCATGTTTGAGCTGGTAAATTGAGCCTCTGAGGATTTGCTCTCTAACAGCACTATGAAGACATTTTTCTTTCAGTGGGACTTTTTTTATCTTATCCACATCAGATTGTTTGTAAGAACAGGATCTTTTTATACTTCCATCATTCCTCCTTAGACAGGTAAACAAGCTTGGAATCCTTTATGTCTGCAGATGTTTGTATTAGTAACGTATATGAATATAATAGATCCACAGACTTTAGGGTCATCCTTTTAACCATCTACATGTCTTGGTAGCCGGGGGTCGGTCCGTCAGGGCCTCTGCTCCTGGGCGCCGCTCGGCTCACAAAGCACCCAAACCCTACGGTGCCTCCTGCGGGTGGTGGTCTGCAGGAAGATGGGCCCATATCCCTTTTTCGGGCCGTGCCCTGCTGGGCCCCATGGACTAAGGCCCAGCCACCTCCCTTGGCTCCAGGGCGGGGCCGGCTAATCCTATCCCAGGCCAACACGTTCTCACTCCCGAGGCGTAACATTTTACGCTGGTGACAAATCGTCAACATATTATGTTTTCGGCTACCCATCACGTTCCTAAATGACGACCTCGGAAAAATGAGGAAATATGAGAACCGTATGGACTCAATCTACACATGTTCGCTCTTTTTCTTCAAATCGCTTAGAAACACGCTATTTAACATCATTAAAGTCCTGGTTAACCTCAGGAAAAAGGTTATGGTTAGGGCTAGGGATAAGGTTAGGTTTAGGGCTGGAATACAGGGCTGAACGTCTATTACCGCGGGAGCGTCATTGCACTGGATTTCAGCCATAACCCGCCGCGTACCAGAAGAACGCCGAAGGTCTCCTTTCACGTTCCTCAGGAACGCCGCGGGACGTGACAAAACGTCGGCATGTTACGCCTCGGGAGTGAGAACGGGCTGCCCAGGCAGGGTGAGCTGTTCCTCGATGGTCCTCTCATAGGGGTCTTCTGAATTGCTCTTTGTCTGGTCCCTCACCCAGGACCCATTTGTCATGGGAGACCCTACCAGGGGCTAGAAGCCCCCGGACAACATAGCCCCTGGGATCCCTGGGACACACAAACCCCTCCACCACGATAAGGTAGCGATGAGTCTACATGTAACAGTAAAAAAAAACCCTAACACTGGCAGCTTTTGTGTTCCAGTCTTTAACACTTTCTTAAGACTGTCTCTCATGTTTTGACCTTACAAGACAGTCTGTCCTTTGTGTGTGACACTAAAGCAAAGTCAAACAGTTTTTCTTGGGTCTGATTTGCAGCACAAACCTGACAGAAGTAAATGCTGCTGCTGCAGGAATGCAGCATAAATGTTTTCAGTGAAACTTCTTTTGTTGACCGAGACACTTAAAGCGTCACCAGAGCTTAAATCCACCAACCAAGCCGTGTGTGGTTGAACAGGATGAGTTGATTTACTTCACAAGATACCAGACTGAATTTACTTTTATTGTTATTTTAATAAATGAATCTATGAATTGGTGTAATCTGACTTTGAGGAAGATTGGTACTACAGGTGAAGTGGAGCCAGTTAGAGCTCAGCATAAAGACAGGAAGACACATGTAGTCAAACATTTATTACCTTTCAGTTTTTGTCCTGTCATTTTCAAATGTATCGGAAAAATGTGTCAAAGCCCCCAAATCAGTTTACAGGCTGCAGATTAACCACACAAAGGACATTTTCATGTCTAACATGTAGAGGAAATTAAATATGCCTCACACACACAATGCTTAGTTTTACCAGGTATTGACATGTTTTAAGTTATAATAAGAACCACTTCTTTGTTATAGAGCTGTGACACTATGCTACAGTATGGTACATTAGATAACATTACAACACAAAACAATTAAAAAACAACTTTTCCGCAGCATTGACGTGTCTAATTAGTTCGAACTGCAGCGTTGTTATGGAGGAAATGAGGTAACCAAGGAATCAAAAACCTGATTAGACATGAGAAATGAATCCAGCACGCTGTGTTTCAGGATTATAATCATGTGCACATTTGAATAATTGTATTGAAATAAGATAATTTCCCACAAGCACAAAAGAACATTGCTTTACAACCTAAACAGTGTCCTTTAAATTAGTTTTAGGCTTTGAGAGTTAGACATGAGCTCTTATTAGCCCGACATTGACTTAATGTCACATTTCTCAAGTCTTTATAAACTACTTGGGAACACGAGTGGGTACTAAATATTCTCAGCACACAAGCCTTAGTGTAGAGTGCAGTCTTTTCTACTGGAGCATAAATTTCCTTCAGCTGCAGGAAGTAATTTTGAACATGATTTGTCTCAGCCGCCAACAAAGGAATGCTTCGTCTTAATGTGCTGCTGCAAAGACTCGCGCTGGACCGTGCGAGCCAATAGTTTGTGACAGTGATGGATGAGCTGCTGTAAGCTCAATAAATTACCCAAATTATTTTTCAAGCACATCAGGTTGCAGCTTTCTGTGGCACGTTTGCTGCCAAAGTTCCCCATTCATTATAAGAAACTATCCCCATAACAAGTATGAAGGCCAGTAAACATGGCATGAAATGTCACGCTTAAGTATCAGCAGTAAAAGTGATGGTAGCATTTATAGGTGTGAGCCTTATCCACAGTATTAGCACTACTGGGAGTCAGTTATTGACATCAACATCTTAAGGAGGGGTGCATCGTTCTCCCCATCAAAGAGAAAAATGTATTTTTAAAGGTAACGGCTAATATATTTTTACATGTACAGCACTGTGGAACAAACTGGTCTTCAGCAGTACTCTCGGCTTTCTGGAGGTTTTCCACATATCTATGAAAAATACCAAAACGTTCTACGGTACAGAGGAGCCCAAGACAGAGGCTTAACCATGAGTTTGTACAGCCATCTGTACAACATGGTCAAAACTCTGTGTCACGGTCTGCGTGCAGGCAGGAAAGGACCCAATGCAGGCTCGTACGCGGAGGTGAAAGTCAAGAAGCAGCTTTACTGCTGGACACTAGGAAAACTTAAGTAAACCTGAAGATACAAAATAAACCGAGGGCAAAGACACAAAGGGGGAAAAATAATCAAAATCTAAGCAGGAATAACCAAGGCACTAGACAGGCGTGTCCAACCCTCGAGTGAGAGTCAGACAGACTTTATTTATCCCTGAGAGCTGCAGCTTTTAGACGCACTCTTGTTCCCACACACCTGACTCTAATGAAGGCTTGTTAGCAGGCCTTTGCCCAGCTTGACGGCATGCTGACGAGGTAATCCAACCATCTCATTCAGCTGTGTTGGAGTAGGGATGCAGCTAAACGCTGCAGGACAGCAGCTTTTGAGGAGTTGGACACACTTAAGACCACCAAAGAGACTTAAACATGATACAAAATGTCATGAAAACACAAGAAAGCTCCAAACGCTGGGTGAGATAACCCAGGATCGTCACACTCTGTCACACTTTTCAGTCAGCGGTGTTATTATTGTTAACTGATGGAATAATGAACGTAGACTGGAAATGCTTTCGCCTTTCAATAAATTCTCGTAACTATTTCTGTTTATTTTCCAAACCAAATATAAAAAATACAGAAGGGCCTTTTCATACTGTGTGTCTTCATGTGATTTAGGATGTATGAATGTTGATCGTGGCCCATTCCACCACATGTCCAAACGTATTCAGCTCAGATGTTTGTCTTCTTCTCAGCAGCAGAGGTCTGAGTGCAGCTCTGCTCTGAAATCTGAACTTTTTGTGCAGGAACAGATTTGCCTTATTTATTTACATCTTCTGTTTGAGTCAGCCACAATGCTCCAGTGGACCGCTTATTATTATTATTTGCCACCATATATCAGCTCACTGCACTCAGTAGTGCAGCAAACATTTTCCACTCAAACCCACAGAGGATAAGCTCATCCCTGACTGTGATCAATTTTCATTTCCACAGAGGGACCCAGCTATTGTTTGCGGCTTCTCTCTGAAGCCAAGAGGAAAACATGAAAGAGGTGAGACGCTAGAGGTGAGCCAGCAGCGCAAAGACATGCATCAGAAACCACTTCATACTGTGGCTAACATGGCACACAAGCTGTGTCCACGACCATAAAGTAAAGAATTGATGTTGTGTCCTTATTTATCACCATATCTGAATATATCTGTGATCTCTCAGTGAAACTTTCATCTACCAATGGTTGATAAAAGTCACTATTTGCACTTTTTATCTAAAAATGTTTCTCTGCTCTTATACGCTGCTTTGTTGCCATTTAACCTTATAGATTTTCTCTAGTATTTCCTTATTAAATAATTATTTTAAAATAAGAATTTAAAACAAAAACCCTCAACACTGAAACCACCACACCAATACAGCTCTTATACCAAGCAGCAATCTGACAAATTAAGCCAACGCTAAACAGGGAAATTGAAGTAATGAAGGGTCGTTAATGCTGCTTTAAAAAATTATTTAATCCCCATAAACCAGAGGTGTCCAACTCCAGGCCTCGAGGGCCGGTGTCCTGCAGGTTTTAGATGTGTCCCTGACCCAACACAGCTGATTTAAATGACCTCCTCAACATGTCTTGACGTTCTCCAGAGGCCTGGGAATGAACTCATCATTTGAATCAGGTGTGTTGACCCAGGGTGAAGTCTAAAACCTGCAGGACACCGGCCCTCGAGGCCTGGAGTTTATGCAAATATAAAAAAGTCTCTTCTAAAATAAATACACAAATTGTTAACAGCTAAGATACTGCAGGACCCTCAATATACAGGATTTATCAATAAGAATACTGCAACTTGAAATTCTTTTTTTTTAATGTAATGAACACAAGTATTGACCCCAAGTTCATCTTGGGAATCCTCCGCCTTGAAATTGTACGTCTTGGTGGGCTCTGGCTGGTTAAGGGTCTTTGGAAGTGTTCGGCCCATCGTTTGTTTTGCTCTTCTTGGGCGATCGAGAGCTTCCCATTTTTGTCCTTGACTGGGACGTTTGCATTGGTCATTGATCCAGTAAGCTCGTTTACGATGCGGTATAGGGTCTTGGAATCATTCCGATCCGCTGCTTCCTGAGTTTCGGCACCTTTTCATTCTAGCCATTCTTTCTTGTCTTTCTGACAGCTTTTCTTCACTAGCCGATCTAGTTCTGCGTAGCGTCGGGTTCCTGCCTCTCTGGCTTGTTCGGTTTTGGCCTGCTCTCTTTTGAGCTTCGCAATTTTTCTCTCATCGATCAGTTCCCATGTTCTTCCTTGGATCCACTGTTTCAATTACAATCAATTTCATTGAATGTACCGTATCCGGTGACCGCCATGTCTTCTTGTGGATCTCTCGGTGCTGGAAGTATGTATTTCCAACGCACAGCCCATTGTGCTCGCAGAAGGATACTAATCGTTCGCCGTTTTCGCTGAGATGCGTTGAAGATGCATGCGGTCCAACCACGGTCTCCAATCCCAATCGGTCGCCGCCCAGCTGGGCATTAAAGTCTCCGATGTCTCCGATTGGAGGCATTAAAGTCTCCGATGAGGATCTTAAGGTCGTAATTTGGGATGTCATTAAAGACGTCTTGCAGCTGATCATAGAAATTGTCCTTGAATGCATCGTCCGTATTGTCCGTTGGTGCATAGACTTGCACAATGGTCGTCTTGGCGTGTCCAAATCCAAAACGAGCTGTGATGATGCGGTCATTAACAGGTTTCCAAACAGCTAGTGCTCTCACGGCTTCTTTGCTCAATACGAACCCCACTCCATGTTCATGTCGATCTTCATGACACAAGTACAAGATCGTCTTGCCATCGCTGATAATTCGGCCACTCTCTATCCCCCTCATTTCACTGATTCCCAGGATGTCTAGCCGATAATCGTCAAACTCCTTCAACAGTTGAGCCAGCCGTCCGCTCTGATATAACGTGCGAACGTTCCATGTCCCAATTTGTGTGATGGTTTTGGCAGAGAATAATGCTTCCATCGGGCGCTGGATGCCATTTTTGGTTTCTTCCAGCACCGCCATCCCGTTTGAAGTAGAAGTTCTGCCACGTTGTCCAAAACTTCTGCTTTCGTTTGTCATTTCTGTAGCGGTAGGGTTTTTACAGGGACGGGTTGCTAGCCCGACGCCCAACCCTCCTCCTTTCTCATCCGGGCTTGGAACCGGCCATGGCGGAGTTAATTAAAAACTACATATTCTAATTGGAGTTAGAGACAGCATTTACTGAAACTTCAAAGTCTTAGACCGAAAGATAAATCCTTAATAGCCCCATATGAAATATTGTTGTTTAACATCTGATTAAGCTCAGATATGTTTAAATATCTTTAATTCTTCATATTTAAAGTCTCGGTGTCTCCTGATATAATCCCACACTGACTCCATGACACTGAGATTAGGGGGAACCAAATCATCTATAATAAACTTCTATGACAGACTCCTTGTTTTGCCATTGGCTGAAGAAACTGCTTCCTAATTTGGGAGCAATCAGAACCCTGTCTGAAGTAATGGATTACTAAAAACAGTAACATGTAATAATTCAGAAAAACAGAAAATCTGCCACCTTGTCGAGAAATTAAATTGAACAACACAGAAGGTTATCCAGGACTGCAAGCCAGTACAAAGTGAACACAAACCTGGTGGACCGTCTACTGCTGGCTCACGTAAACACTGCACAGATTCAGCTATTACAAAACTGCATCTCCTGCCATTCGGTCTAAACAACTAACAACACATTTTATGATTCGTCTCTGGCCATGTAAATGCTGGCAACGTCTTATCAAGACATGTTATAGTGAGAAAGTCTGCAGAGAGGGAGCAGGTGGCTTTTGGGACTCTATTAAGAGCATTAGGCTTTCAAGGAACGTCTCCCTCAGGCGCATGCATTTTGCAACATGATCAGTTGAGGAAATTAGCGGGAGAAAAGCCTAATTCATTTTACTGGAAAGTGGAATTGTGAAAAAGCCCTAATAAGATCTAGCTAAAAGGCTGTGTGCTCTCCTCCGTCTGAACAGGCAGCCTGACAAAATGCAGAAACTCAAACGTGATGAACAGAGGTTTGTCTCTTGCTGGTCAGCAGATTTAATTGCAGGAAGACAAGCCATTTCCTGAGATGAAATGTGTAGTCTCCTGTGAAGTGGTGATTCAGTGACATCCGTGTGTCTTAAAAGAATTAACGGCGTACAGTACTATCTGTCTTCAGTGGGCAAAACACGACATGAGGGCGAGTCGCTGTTGGTTTCTGCAGGACAGCTGCTGCCACAGAGTCAAGGTGGAGAGGACGACAGTAGGAAAATCAATTTGACCTCTTATATAATCTGTTTTTACTGTTATGTAATATAGCCTTAGCAATTATCGGACGAGCTTCGAACAGTTCCTGCGAGAGGTTGTAGGTGGTATTAGGACAGTTTAAGCTCGGAGGGTAAGTTTGAGTGTAGCTAAAGATCCTGGATACAAGTGCACACTTTGATCGTTGCAGCTAAGTGAAGCATTCACAGCAATAAACTCTGTAGGAAGCTGAGGAGTAATACTCCACAGGCATATTAACCTATCAGAAACCAAACTGTGGACCTTTTGATTATGTTATTTAGTTTTGTCATCATCGGTTATTTATAGTAACACCAAGACCAGAGGGTATCAAGACCAAGACAAGACCGAGACAAAAAAGTCTTTAAACTGCAGCCAGAAGCTGCTTCGTTTATGGGTGTGAGTATTTTATGTGTTTTTGTGATGCACTCGCACAGCCCTCCTCATCACTGTCTACTGTCTCACTCACTTACTGAGAGGACAGACGCAAGCTCCACTTGACTGTCGTGTCTCTCACATAATGATCCTATATCCTCGCATGTGATTGGCCACAATATGGAGGCTGTGTTTTGAGTTTTGTTCAAAAACAATGACTTCATATAGGGAAAAATATATGTATCACATCTGCAGGACACCTTAAACTAGTTTTTTAATTAAGCAGCGAGGCAGAACAAAGTCGGGCTGTATCAAGACATGAGGACTAAACCAAATTCAACCAGACCCAGAACTGATGAATTAAAACAGGACTACAACAGTTCAAAATCAGGACTACTGAGGACTTAACCAAGACAGAACCAGAACTAGATGATAGCAGCACTAAAAATCATCACAGACCTGCACTACACTTATTGTTTAATTCTACCAAAGTCCACTATTTAGATTCAGAAAGGTTTATATAATTATTTAACAACAAACAAGCTGCAAAACGTAATATAGAATTTGAAAAATAACAAATAGTATCTAAAAAGTTACACTAGGTAATAGATACATGTTCTGATGAGTTTTGGCAAACAACCATGTGACTAACAGGTGTGTCTCACCTGCTCTCCCTCCCTCCCTCTCTCTCTCTCTCCCTCCCCCTCCCCCTCTCTCTCCCTCCCCCTCTCTCTCCCTCCCCCTCCCTCTCTCTCTCTCTCCCTCCCCCTCTCTCTCTCTCCCTCCCTCCCTCCCTCTCTCTCTCTCCCTCCCTCTCTCTCTGTTCCTCTCCCCCTCTCTCTCTCTCTGTTCCTCTCCCCCTCTCTCTCTCTCTCTCTCTCTCTGTTCCTCTCCCCCCCCTCTCTCTCTGTTCCTCTCCCCCTCTCCCTCCCTCTCTCTCTCTGTTCCTCTCCCCCTCTCTCTCTCTGTTCCTCTCCCCCTCTCTCCCTCCCTCTCTCTCTCTGTTCCTCTCCCCCTCTCCCTCCCTCTCTCTCTCTCTCTCTCTCTCTCTGTTCCTCTCCCCCTCTCTCTCTCTGTTCCTCTCCCCCTCTCTCCCCCCTCTCTCTCTCTGTTCCTCTCCCCCTCTCTCTCCCGCCCTCTCGTTGACATCTCCTGATGTTCCCATGTCACAGAAACAGCCTCTGTGTTTTGCCTTATATGCATCCACAGCTGTGCCACCAGTTTACTCACATGGACTCTACCAACCAATCAGAAGCTTCTTCAGCTCAGAATCGTCTGCAGTTTTCTTATTAATGAACAATAAACTTAGTGTACATGTGCTCCTACATTTGATGAAAGTGATAAAAATAGAAGCTCTGTCTCTCTTTATTCTGACATTTAACTCATTCAAAAGATATTTCAATATTTATCCAAAACAAAACAAGTTTAAATTGATGTTTAACAGTAAAATAATGTTTTTATGTTTTCTCCATAAAGTGTAAATATCTGGTTTCAGCTGTGAATATACTGCTGTGTGTTGAAGTTCCTCTTGTTTTGCATAGAAATATACTGAACAACATACAAAGCATAATATATAAAATAACATCTACCTGAGTTGTTTCTTTGAAAGAAGCTCCTCATGTCCATTCTTGTATATCAGAGCATGACTGATTTATTGAGCCGTGGAGGGAAACAACTGAAAATATGAAATAAACACATGTAAGCTGAGACTCTAAAGAAACAGCATTGTTGTTGTTCGGCTTTTCATTTCACCGTTTGTTGATTCACTCGAAGAGCGAGTAACGTGATATGGGTCAAGTGATCAGTTTGACATCAATCTTTCGTGATTCACTGTCATGTTTACATTATTTGTACAGTACGAATGATTTGCTTTGGTACCTGCTCGAACTTCAGCTCTCCTCTGTCTGCAGCAAACTCGCAGGCAGCAGCTTCCCCCCCCTCGCTCACATGGTGTGCCCAGTCTCCGAGTGCCTGAGCTCGGATCATACCAAAGTTAGGGGGACTTTACGACTGTGCGCTATGTGCTTCGAATATTGTAGTTTTTGTTCTATACAGTTGTCAGTCAGGCATCTAACGATGAAACAAATTTCACTCCAAAAGACCCCGGGCTTCTGAAAAAATGACCCGGGCTTGAGCTCAGTAAGCCCCCCAGCTCTGCCGGCAGTCGACTCCAAACCTCCCGACCATGTCGATCTAAGAAAGCAAGACCGAGACAGCGAGACCAAGAAAGACCAAGACCACGTGAAAGTGGTCTCGAGACACACAACCATAGTTAGTGGTAAATGGACTGATTAGCGCTTTTCAGCTCTCCAAAGCGCTCTGTACAACATTCACACAAACAAGTGCTTTCTGATTACCGTTCACACACCGATGGATGCATCAGGGAGCAACTTATTTAATGTTAATGTCGAGGATATCTGGCACGCAGACTAGCAGGAGCCAGGGATCGAACCACCAACCTTCCTGAGCTACAGCCACCCCGTGCTCATCCAAATGATGAATGATGATTTCCTTGATTGTTGATTGTTTTCCTTTTTTTCATCCTCTCAACTGGTCTTTTTTACTATATAATAATTTTACTATCCAGATTTTAACACGCTGGCTTCAGTTTTCGTGGTTTTCACCTTAACAAGTTAAATATATGCAGGAGAAGAGGAAATATTGAAAACAGTGTAGAAACAAATCACACAGTTTAATTTTTTAGACCAAACTTTTTATATTACCACTTGCAGTTGTAGACATAGTGGAGTCAAAGCCTTACACTCTGTATAATGAGCTCTTTATAATCATCACAGTGTGCAGAAGTGCTGCTGTGGACAACCATGCTCATCTGTCCACAGTCCTCTACATCGTGCAGTGACCTTCGTTTCATCGCCATAGTCTTGTGGAAATGTCTTTAGTTGATGTGTTGATTATCAGACAGCCTGTAGTGTTTGTCCATCATCATAAGGTAAAGTATGCTCTGTAAGAGGCCCTGGATGGGGTCGAGTTGTCCAACTGTCCTGACACAAGTCGTTGTTGATCTCACTGTTGTAGGGGAAAGACTCTAGGGCTGCAGATAAGACTGTTGCCATGGTCCTGAAGGAGATACCAAGTAAGGCGTCATCAGAAGGGAAGCCCCTCCTCACAGTGACTACCAAGGTGGGCAGATGCATTTCAGAAACACCCCACCCACCCCCAATCCCAAACCCACCCCTGGATTAAAGCAGAAAGTCCTCCTGTGTTGGTCACACTGAAACACGAGCTTTGAGTGTCCTATAACTGACCTCTACTTACTGTTGTATCTAACAAAGAAGCGAAAATTATTTCATTTCCAGCTGCTCTATGGGGTATAAAACCCACCCAATGCATCACTACGTTTGCACAAACACAGCCTAATGATGTTACCATCTACACAAGTAACCTCAAATTCACTGCAATTATTCGTGCGACTCTTTATCTTTTCCAATTAGCCTCTGCAACACTGGTAGTGCTCCTCCACGTCTATATTTAACACTGTATGGGGATTAACCACACATTTCGTGTCCCATTCATAATCGGGTCAGTCAAACTTCCTCGTGAACTTTTTACACCTCATAAGCAGCTAATCCTCAGCACAAACAGTGTGTGAATGCATTTCCAAAGATGCGATGTCACACAGCATGGCATTGAGCTGTTGGTGGTGTTCTTTGAACCAAAGACTGCAGCCATTGCTGAGCTTTTCACTTCTCTGTTGCTTTTTAAGTGGTAAAGCTGGAGTCTATGCACCGAGTGCCAGTATGAGTTTTGTTGCCCTGTACTTGATTGCTTCTGTGGGTGCTGCTGCTGCGTGTCTATGTGTTAATAAGCTGTAGCATGCTTTACTCCTCTTTTATTTTCTAATGCAGTGTCTGGTTTGATAAGCTCTCATACAACAGATATAATTTTCCCACTTAAGTGTGGGGGGGTGTAATTATAGCCCCAAATTGTTTGCTGAGTCGACACCAACAGAGTACGATTTAAAGATGTATCTTAAACCAAAGAGGGTCAGGAAGGAATCCGTGATTGTTAGCACACGTTTCCTGTATCTGACATCTCTGCTCATTTAAGATGCTGCAGTGAGGCTGAAATCAAACTAATGGAAATAATAGATCAATAACTTTTTCTCAGTTTGGATGTTAGCAGCTCATATTTCTCCTGCTCCTTTACATTGAGTTTCATTGCTGCTTCAAACAGGCAACGCTCCATCAGTTATGCTCAGCGGGTCTGATCGACCACCGGTGAATGAGGTGATAACGGCCTGTTGACTGTGCTGGTAGGTGGAGGAGGCCGCCTGGCAGCATGCACGAGGCTGATAACAGCTGATGATGACCATTCATGGTCTGAAAACATTCAAACTGGGGGGGGGGGTTACATTTTACAGCCTTCAAATGTCAGAGTCTTAAATCCCAGCGTTGAGTGAAAAGAACATGAACACAAATGTCATCACCATTCGGGTTTCCTTCTCACAGTGCAACGATAACAGCAGGTTTCCATAAGGCCACAGGCTACAACTTTCAAAATGAATCAAAAATAACAAACAATATAAAACCTCTCATTTCATTTATTTATAAAGCACGTTTAATAACAACAGGGAGCTGACCAAAGGGCTGCACAGAGTAACAGTTAAACAATGACATTGACAACAACGACAGGAAAATTAGGATCAAAGAATTGGTAACTCTCACAGTTTCGAAAGCGTAAGAGAGCGAAAGAGTAAAAAATATGTTTTAAGATGTGATTTAAAAAGAGTGACAGTCGGGGCCTTTCTAATGTGGAGAGGTAGATCATCCCACATTTTCGGTGCCACAACCGCAAACGCCCGATCTCCTCTATGAACCCTCCTAGACTGATGTAAGGAGCAGTGATCGCTTGATCGAAGGGCTCTAAAGGGCGTATAGAGCTGCAACAGGTCAGACAAATAGTCCGGTGCCAAGTAGCACTTTATAAGTCAAAGTAACATTTTAATTCTAAAACGCACTGAAGGCTCTTCTCACTATTGTCTTCACATAATTATTAAAATGACCAAATACAACAACTAATTAAAGACACAAACTCAGAGGCCCATCATACATACTGAGCAGGTCACACATGCATACACTGCATAGTGTGTGTGAGTTTCCTGTATCCTCTCTTTTTACAAAGGTAGAAAAATGTGTCAAATTATAACATTTAAATCATATTTGAGTACCACAGACATGTAACAGTAACCACTTTGCTTGCTTTTTGCACACCCTTCACCAACACCCCCCCAGTGTTCGCGCAGTGTTGTTTAAACATTTTATGTGCTAAAATGATTAAAGGGTGTATATGAAAAAGTCTGCAGGTTTTTATTTTTTTAATATCTGGATTGTCAGTTAGTCAAAATCACCAGTAAAATAATCTTAAATGACAGCGTCAAAGCGAATGCTGGATGTTGTTTCCACTCGGCTGGACTCATGGTTGAAGTGCTCTCCAGTGGCTGAGGCAGCAGTTTGAGGAGTGTCCCTGCCTGATGTCACTTAGCAAGTGACGGAGGCTAAGCCACAGCCGGTGGTCCCTTTAGCCGCACGTCAAGTCAGGTCAGGTTTGTTTGGAAAGATGATGCATGATGTCTGAATGGGCCTCACACAGACAGGCTTCAACCAGCCGGACTCTTTATGATGATACATGAAAATGAAACGAGACGTCACGTTCACCTCTTCCTCTATTCACAGCTCTGATGTCCTCATTTCTTCATCCATGTAAAACTACAGTTATGATCTTCAGAGCTGTGTGCTACTGTATGTGCAGTTTTTGTTTTATTTTTGTTATTTTGTTCATTTTTATGGACTTTTAGTAAAAAAGGTAAGATTCAATGTGCAAAAAGTATCTTTTTAAGTATTCTGGATACTTTCCTTTTTTAATATTACGTTGTACTTTTTTCACACTGTGTCTCCTAAAAACAAACCAGTCAGGCAAAATGTTGTACTGGGTGGAATATTTCAAACCTTTATTTACAAACAAAATTAAAATTGTGTCCTTGGCCAAAATAGGCAGGGTTAACCTTGGTTTGGGGCTAACCTACCATGACTCTCAATGCCAGGACAAACTGGAGTGACCAGAGAAATAAAAAATATCCAGGATCCCGTTGCTGTGAGGAAGCCGTGCTAACCACTGATCCAGTCATTATAACAAGACACATTATAGAGCCAGCTGTTCTGATCTTCAGCATTAATAAAACCAGTCTTGGACAAATCACAAGAAAAGCACAGAGCGATGGGCTGTTGAATTGATGATTTTGTCCAAAGGCAGTCTGGTAGCAAGCTTCTAGTATGAAATAATGGCAGCTTTATTCTTCAAATATATAAGGGAAGAAATTATTCTTTTTTTTAATATTTCACTTTTGACTCTGTTGGCTAAAGTCAAATCATATAAAGCCATCACGATGACTCATAAACCCCAACAAGCCTTTGGGATGAGTAGATCATCACCACCCACAAGAAGCTGCTTGGAAACAAAAGTAACGAGTAAACAACCTGATGCATCACGAGAAGCTTTCTAATGATTTGTAAGAATCAATTTTGCATTTAAAAAAAGACTTGCTGCATTATATAATCCCCGGCCACAGCTCATATACTTTGACTGTTATCATTTTTCTAGACAACCATCCATCGCATAGCCGCCAGCTTTTAGCTAACAGCTGACATTAGTTCTCTCCCTTTATGTAGTGTTTTCCTCTGCACCTCCTCCTACCCTCACCTCAGCCTCGCCTCCTTCAAGGCTCTGGTACACAATCCCCCTGACAGCAACATCTGAGAGTCAAGCCCAAGTGGCACAATTAGTTGAAGCTTTCTATTACATAATATTCTAGATTACTGCTTAAAGCACTTGTAAACAAAATGCCAAAGTGCTTTGCATAGGAGAGAGTTAAAAAAAGGCAGCGAGGGAAAACAGTAACCTCCTCATAGCAATGGGCAAACAGCTCACAAAGCTCCTCTCCTGCCTTAGAAGTGAACCTGTAATTAGTGTTTGCTACCTGCTCTGTGCCTCACACATCCTCCCAGATAAACATGGTAGATTTTCTGTCCCCATTTTCTGGTTGATTGGAGGAGGAAAATGAAGAGGTCTCATCATTTCAAAGCCATGATTCAGAACAGACTCCTGTGGCAATTACACAAAGTGCTTTGAAGAACTACATCAGCCTACAGTTATTGTTTAGGGTTGGGCGCAGATCGTGCAGGGTCCTCCATCAGAAGGCTGAAACAACCTCATCTTCACAGCCTCAACTTATAGGCTCAAAAGCGACCGTTCAAAGTCAAATCAAGCTTTCAGTCTGTCAGACTCCACATTCACACCAACATCTTTAATGACGCACTTAGGCACAGCAGTGCTTTTCTGCTGAATGCTAATGGGTTCTAGTTTCCTTTATGACCATTCTAGTTTAGTGTTACCACGCTGCCATATGTTCCCCCTTAGGCGAGACTAGTGTTTAACATTTAACCTTGAAAACAAATGTAGTCAGTTACAACGCCGAGCTTTACAACCTCGGGCCTCATGTATCACTCTGGAGGATTTTAAAATGCAGTAAGGTTGTCACCCTGTCCATAACACCAACCTGTGCTAAAATTTCATCTGCAGCTCTCCCAACTCACCAAATGATGCGTCCATCATAGTAACACCAGATGGTGTCTTTAGTGAATGCGCCACACTTGGAAACTGTTGAAAAATGGAGTTGAGCCTTAAAATGAAGCCAGTGCAGAAATAGCAAAAACAAATGCAACAAATCAAATGGCCACTTGAAGCTGCTTTCAAAGCAAGTCGATGCCAACAGAGTCCCATGATGACATCCCCAACTTTTCAGCACAATTAAACATATTTACACCCTTTTGCAGAAAATTTTTGGTCTCTTTGCCTTAAAATTATATCTATTAAGAGTGTGGCCGTTCTAAGTGACAGGGGGGTGTTGATATAATCTTTATATGAAAGATTAACATATTTTAACATAGCCATTGTCAACCAAACAATGACTTTAAATATTTCGGCCATAAACCTTGATACCTGGATGCTTATACAGCAGAGATCTGTAATTCAAAGAGTAGCCCTGCACTAAAGCTAAACCTCCTTTATTGTCCATTTTACATTAAATTCAACCATAATTTACCAAATGAGCAGTAAGTTTCTATAAAATAAAACTTTAAAGAAGTGATTAAAACCATTAACTCGTTAGGAAAGCCTTTACTGAGATCATAAACACTGCAGGCTTGTGTCCAACTTAAGAACTTAACTCCCATCAGGGGAGTTTAAAAATGTAGGGTGGAGGGATTTTGGCTTTGGCTTCATTTTCCAGGGCCAGAAGCTACAGCCATCTATAGTCTGCGGGTGCCAGCTAATATCTATTAAATAACACGTTTTTCTGTCTGGTTAATTATGATGTCAGTCTATCCTCCAGCTCTGATGATGTTGTGTATTTGCATGCATTTAACACTAATTAGCAGCTATTTGTTCCTGTGCCCCATACAGCCGATGTTTGCAACTTGTGCATGCTAATGTAGCTAACTGTTAGCTTAGCACTCCAGCCTCTGATCTTATTCTGGCAACAACCATAACGCCAGAACTGAAGCCTGAAAACAACATCCACAAACTACTGGGTGACATCTATTAAAAAAAACCGTCACTAAGTGCTATCAGTGCATAATCACAAAGATTTATCACCCTGACTTAAAACTGAAATTTGCATCCTTGATTTAAAGAAAAGGCCAACTGTACCAAAGATGTAGTTTTGTATGAAGTTTGTCACCATGTTGTTTCAAATGTCACATTTTCTGGGGATATGCTAAAGTCAGCTGTCAGCAGAACATGGCTCAGCATGGATCCCAATCATGTCAAAACTTTAAATCTCAACACTGTTCAATTAAATCAGAGCATTACTGGAGGACTAAATGATGTTTTCTAAATGATCCACATGCTGCTCATTTGACAGAACTGACCTTCAGTCAATCAATCAATCAAAAAATAAATAAATAAATAAACAGAGTGGAAAAATCCAAAGTCTTGTAACGTAGAAAAATCTTGTGTAACTGTAATTAAAGTTGCTAAAATCCTTTACATACAAAAAGGTTCAGATGAATATGAGGAGACATGATGGTGAAACCTGTCAAAATATGTTGGAAAGCTCATTATGTAAAAAAATAAACATAACAACAACTGATTTGATCCATTTCAGTCTGACTTTAGGGAAAAATCAGTACAGGAGCTGTTTCATTGCAGTTGGCTTATGAACAGCACTTTAAACTGTAGCGTCTGATTTTGCCAACTCGCTTCAATAGAGTGAAGCTGGCTCCACACTGGAAACCTTACTGGGCAACTTCAGGCGAGTACAAACGACATATCCACTGAAATGGGCAGGAAATAAACTCAATCCTCAAGGAAGCAACCGAAGTGACTACCAATGAGAGTGAAGATTCCCTTTGACTGACTGGTAGTAAATATATTAAAGCATCGCCTAGGCAACTGGGGCCATGAATGTTAGAGCCATCAGTGTGAGATGATGTAGATGGAAAGGCACTCGAGTGGCTCTTATGCAGTTTATCAAACAGCACATCTTAACACATGGGATCCCACAGGGCTCAGTCCTTGGACCTGTTTTGTTTCCTTTATATCTGCATCTATTCAGCCATGTAATCCATAATTATACACGAGTGTTTCACCATCGTATGTGCCAATGATGCCATGTTCATGTCTCATTTAGTCTCCGGCCACACGGCCATGACGAACTGTGCACCTTTAATTCTTACTGCTGAACTCTGATCCTCATTATTGGTCCTGATCATATTAACAATAATGTTGGTCCCCTTTGTTGGACAAGTAACAACTGAGCAAAACCAATCTGCTAAAAACTTGACATTATTTTCAATCAGCGACTCAGTTTTAGCCACATGTCAAAGTCTGATCCATGTTTGCTTCATACAGAGTGACTACAGACTAGGGATGGGTATCGAAAACCGGTTCTTGTTGAGAACCGGTTCCCACTGTTTCAATTCCTTGGAATCGTTTGCCATTTTTGCAAACGATTCCCTTATCGATTCCAGTCGCCCCGAATGACGTCACCACGTTGCGGAGCGTCATTTACCTGGCAGGAAACATGGCGGCTCAAACGCTAAAAAGTTTGATTATACTTTACGAGAACAGATGACAACAGGGCAACTTGCAATACTTGCAAAGTAGATATTTCATTTAAGGGAGGAAACACTACGAATATGCAAAAGCATTTGCTCACAAAACACGCGATGACCTTAAATGAATGTCGTGTTTTTAATTCCGCTCCGGACTCGTGAATCTCAACCCAGCAGCAGCGGTAACGTTTGCACGTCCTCTCCCGTTAATACGGCAGGTAAATAATCAACTAACAGTGCATATTATGTTAGCGCGATCTGCCTTATTACAAAACCTGCCATTACTGTGCGTTTAGGTGACCATGGTGAGAGAGACAGACAGAGTCTGGCTGGCTCAGATGCTGGCAGTTCTTGCTACAGTCTACCGGTAGCGTCTCCTTTCAGGCCAGGATAGACGAATGTCACCGAGCAGTGACTCAGTTTGTGGTAAAAGGCTTGCACCCATTTGCCACAGCAGATGCCCCCGATTTTCGGTAAGTGAATGTGTTTAATTGTAGGCAGGGACATTACTGGATATTCTTGTGTAATTGCTACAGAAGAATATTTATTTTATTATTTTACATTCACAATTTTTTTTCCTGGGGACCCTGTGACACCCCATTGAAGAGCCGTAGGTTGGATCTGTTAAGATCTCACTGTTGGGTTTGTAAGGCCATGTTACTCCTAAATTTCTATCTTGTTCAAAGAGAAGATATAAAACAAAGATCTAAGCTAATTGACCTTAGTGTTCTCCTTTTTTAAAAAAAAAAAAAATCGATAAGAGAATCGATAAAGAATCGAATCGTTAAACAGAATCAAAAATGGAATCGGAATCGTGAAAATCTTATCAATACCCATCCCTACTACAGACTGCAGATTAAATCACTCCATGGCTCCACTTTAGATCTCAGAATATCTCAGACTCTTCACAGCAGACAGTCGATTAAAGGTTGCACAGTCCAGTCTTCCAGGCTTCTCTCACCCCAACCAATCACAGCAGATGGCCCCGCCCCTCCCTGAGCCTGGTTCTGCTGGAGGTTTCTTCCTGTTAAAAGGGAGTTTTTCCTTCCCACTGTCACCAAAGTGCTGCTCATAGGGGGTCATATGATTGTTGGGTTTTTCTCTGTATCTATGAAGCACCTTGAGGCGACTTTTGTTGTGATTTGGCGCTTTATAAATAAAACTGAATTGAATTGAATTGAATTTAAAACAAAGGGACACTGTGCTTTCACTGTTTTAGCCCAAAACTGTTGGGCAATTTTTCTTTGACCATCAGGCTCAACACAATCAGGTGCTATTGAAAAACCCGCCTCTAAAAATGGGCTTTTGTATAATGTTTTATAGTATTTTCTTATATTTTTAGCCTTGCCTGCATTGCCTATTGTTTGTACACATATATATGTCACTCTCTGTAGTGAGATGGCAAAAACATAAACAGGAAACAGAAAAACAGAAGAGCAATGGAAGAAATTTTCCTCTCACAGAAACACTGACACCTATGGGTTTCTTTCTTTTTAACTCAGGTGATCTGTAGTTGATTGAGAACAAGTGATTTAATTAGAAGCAACAAAAAGTCACTTAAGATGAGTCACTTCCTGCATTAAAGGCAGCAGCTGAGCGGTTATCCAGGTTAGCATGCACTCCTTTCACACTAACAGCTGTAACTGATTCAGCAGCGGCTCAGCCTTCACTCACACTCAGCTGCACCTCTGCAGAGCAAGCAGTCTGTAAATCACTTAACATGACCTTTAGAAACAAGTCCACCCTCATTTCATTTTAAGATTGGTTGCTTCAGACCAAATTGGACAATAACACACTGGCTGGCAACAAAAGGTGAACTAAGGCTACTCGGCATTGTGAGACTTCCCATGGACAAAATCTCTGCTCAGACAGCAGAGCAGCACCAACACAGCCTCATTATCTGTGCTGGGTCACCGTTCCTGCTACTCAGCACAATCTCTCACAAACCAACGGCCCGTCTCCGGGTATTATTCATGTCCTCTTTAAAGCATCTCTGCTGCAGAGCAAGGACAAAACCAAAGCTGTCATTTCACTTCTCCCCTTGCTGATAAATAAGAGTAAGAATTCATATAATGTCAGTTTAATGTAATAGAGGCACAGCATATAATATGTTGCCCTGCTTCTCTTTTTCCAGTTTTCTATTGGTTTTTATTTTTATTTCCATTCATTCAGTAAAAGGACTAGATGTTACAGTCCCTGGTGATGCATTGCTTTAAACAGAGACAATCTTGGGGGACGGCTGAAGGAAAAGAAGCCCAGAAACTTTACCAGCGGCACACATCGTTGTTCGCCTCAACCTTCGGTCTTTCACCCAGGCTAATCTGCCATTTTTCCTTGGTTAGGTTTAGGGATTAGATCTGATCTGGATTATCATATTAAAATGTGGGACACATCGTCAGCAGTGGACCTTGGATTCATCGGGTGTTTCGGCCATTATCACTGGACACCCTCATCCAGGGAGGCCCTGCCTGACCAGGCCCTGGAGTGTCAGTGGTTTATGTTA
This sequence comes from Neolamprologus multifasciatus, assembly GCF_963576455.1. NCBI lineage: Eukaryota > Metazoa > Chordata > Actinopteri > Cichliformes > Cichlidae > Neolamprologus > Neolamprologus multifasciatus. The sequence continues at coordinate 192,126 of NC_140460.1, read as the reverse complement.
ACTTGTTATTTCTCTTCTTCTTTCTCCTGTTTAGGTTTCTACAATTTATTCTCTGTTCAATGCAACTGAGAAATACTTACCTCTTTAACCTTTGTGGAGCCTCATTTTAATTTAATTTTCACTTTTGGCTTTTAATTCAGTTTCCGTTTGTTTCCAGAGTGCGTTTGTTTATTCGTTTTTAAAAATGTTTCGTTTTACTTTCGTTTCAGTGTTATTTCTAGTCCCCATTAATTATTGTTGCACAGAGAACAGCGTTCAGGAAAAGCACTTCACAGTCTTGTACCAAAGCCTCATCAGGAAACAAACACTGAAACTAAGAATATTTCCTGTATATTTCTTCTAATTTTATTTCAGTTGGTTTTCCAAGTTCACAAAATCGCCGTTTGAATATTTTTCAGTGGTTTCATTTTTATCTTTGTTACCTGAAATATTTTTTCACACGTTTGACAGCTGGTGGAGCCGATCCTAAAGAAGACCCTAAAGAATCCTAACCCTAACCCCAATCAAAGAGACAAACGGCTTTCACGCACACTGGACTTTTCCCGTCTTGCTGCTGAAAGCTGCTCTTTCCTGTCGACACACATTTACACAGATCTTTCTAATACACGCATTGATGATTACCTGCCACGTTGCAATGACCATTTAGCCCAATATTCATGTCTCTGAGCGGTCAGATATTTGTTTTTCATAATGTCTCCAACAGAGGTCGAGCAGGGCCCAGCGTGCGCTCCACATTTATTCAGGAAGCATAATTGTAAAGTAATATGACGCTATCAAAAGCCCATCCAACACTTCATCGAACATATGGCAGGCTGTGCTCAGCTTCATGCTTGCTAACTAACAGGACCTTCATTAAAATTCTGCTTGTGGCCATGGCCTGCAGAGCAACAACAGGAAATGTCACATTTCCTCGCTGCCAGCATTATGGACACGCTACACAATGACATCACCGGTGGCGGCTGCTTTCCTCTGCAAATGATGAAGAAACGGCTGGCAAATTGAGACCAGCTGCACCTGAAGTGAGGAGTACCAGTAATGAACTGGATGTGACCTATTCAGCAGCTGCTCTGGCAACCCTACAAATTGGTGCATCAAAGGCAAAGTGATTTGCATTTCATGGTTTGGAGGTGAGATAAGCAGGAATGGTTGTGTGATTATTGTTCTGGACACCAAGCAGCTCTGAGTCCAGCTCATCTGGATCTCAGCGCAGTGACACACACTCTTCTTTCTGTAGTAATCTGAGGGTTTGTTGGCACCGTAGAGATGTGATTGTGTGATAACAATCATGAAATAGCAGCTGTGTTCATATGCCACATATCAGTTTGCAAAGTCACAGTGGGCTTAGCCAAGAGGCCGCCGGTTCAGTGCCGTCACATGCTGTCGTTAAATAATGTGCCCACGAGCACGTCTCCCCCTAAAAGCTGCAGAAGTTCACACACTCAGGGATTTGACAGTATAGCTCTGCTGTCATGTGAACCAGTGGCCTGAATTTCCCCTCATAATAATAAGGCTTTGGGGGGCTTTCACAGAGGATTTGAAGGGAGTTTAGCAGAGACATGCAAAGAGAGCCTGAACTGTCTCATGTGTTTGTCCCTGCAGCTGGTGAGTGAGCAACAAGAGAGCCGCCCGCTTCTAAGCCCGTCTATCGACGATTTCCTCTGCGAGACCAAGTGCGATGGGGTTTCCCGCCCAGTTACTTCCAACACAGCCGGTACAGCACTTTTATTTCCCCATTTAAGCTGATGGTAATGTACTTACATCAGGTATTTTTCTTTCATTTGTACAAGAATTATATTTAAATCTACTCATATTTAATACCCAGGAAAACCTTTCTGAGCCATGTTGGGACTAGAACAAATGATGTCACTTCCTCTTTTTATCCAACACGGCCAAAATCCTGGAGACGAGTTTCTTCCTTTTATATAATTTGCTTGTGCCTCAAGTCAGATCGGGTCAAAGGAGCTTGCAAAGAAAAGCGTCTGGACTTCTTTAACTTGCTTGAAGACGTTTCACCTTCATCAGAGAAGCTTCTTCAGTTCTAAGGTCAAATGGTGGAGAGTCCCAGATATAAACCTAGTGGGAGTTTCCCCCCACAGAGGGACAAAAGGACCCCCTGATGATCCTCTAATCGCCTGAGCCAAGGTGTGGAACTGGGTGTGGGTCCCAATCAGCCAGAGTTTCAGGTGAGTTCATTGTGAAACCTGGCCCCACCTTATCATGTGATTTCCTGAGGTCAGATGGCCCAGGATGTGAGTGGGCGTTAAGGCGTCTGGGGAGGGAACTCAAACCTGGATTATAGATGGCAGAGAGTTGGTGTCGTAAACCACCGCCTCTGTTCAAAGATGGTCGCTCACAGTGGACATAGATGCTTCTTTCACTCCTCTTTCAAACCATCTGTCCTCTCTGTCCAAAATGTGAACATTGGCATCCTCGAAAGAGTGACCTTTGACCTTTAGATGCAGATGGACAGCTGAGTCTTGTCCTGTGGAGGTGGCTCACCCGAAACTCTGGCTGATTGGGACCCACACCCAGTTCCACACCTTGGCTCAGGCGATTAGAGGATCATCAGGGGGTCCTTTGTCCCTCTGTGGGGGGAAACTCCCACTAGGTTTAAATCTGGGACTCTCCACCATTTGACCTTAGAACTGAAGAAGCTTCTCGGATGAAGGTGAAACGTCTTCAAGCAACTTAAAGAAGTCCAGACGCTTTACTTTGCAAGCTCCTTTGACTGCGATGACCTGGATGACTGAGAAGCTTCACAGACTCAAGTCAGATCAATAGACCTTCATATATGATATGATATTTTGATTCTTCACTGTCCACAGGTTGCATTCAGTGATGCCCAGTGCTCGCACAAACATTAGCTGTTGAAGGATGTACTGTCTATATATTAAAAAAGGTTTTAGCATCTAACAAAGGTTCATTCTAACATTTCCTTTTCAGCTCTATGTCTAATATACTTACAGTTTTAACTCTGTCCCTACTAAATCCCCCAGTAATCAGTTTTATTCTCCTCACACGATAATGTTTCCTGTGATTCTCACACATTATAGTGGACTGAGTTATTTTCTACTTCAAACATTAAAACTGACTATAATTAAAGAATAATAATACAAATGTATTATAATTAGTGCTTTAAATGATCTGGATCAGACTCACTGTTGAGAAACTCAACCATCTGACATTAACAGAAGCTGAACACCATCTTGATTTCCACATGGCATCTTTTGAACAACAGTTTGCAGATCAGACAGCTGACACATGTCATCTCTCGTCAGCTGAGAAAAATGCTGTGAGCAACTCTGTCTCTAATGGAAAATCCTGTCTACCATTATATTTAGGAACATAAACTGCAAAACTGAGGGATTTACTCTCACTGTGAGTTGGAAATAAGAATAAAACTCTGTGTTGAGGCAAATGTCATTGGGTCCCGTCTCCTGCTGCTGCAGTTTGCAGCTACATAAAATGATGCAGGTGAAGCAAATTTTAGGTTTGATTGTTTGTGAACTTGTTTTCATGCTGGAGGGAAGTTTCCGGAACTGCACGACACTTAACAAAATCGAACAAGCAAAGATAATTACGAGCTCAAGTATGCTAATCCACATGAGTCCTCCGTGATGATGCTTTCTCTGTTTCACTCCCGTCTGCTGTTCAGCTCGACAGCAGCGGGTTTTTGGCTCTTCTGAGTCTTAAAAACCTTCACAGTTAATTCTGAATTGATGTCACAGGTATCTGGGGTTTACAGCTATTTAAATTTGTGATTTAAACCACAGAATCAGCTGGTCGTCTCTGCTGAAAAGAAAACAGCGCAGAGGTTTGGGCGTCTCCATCAGGACCAATGCAGCTCTGCCATTAACGCATTCACAGAAAGTCGCTTCACTCTTCTGCTTCATGTTTTCCTTTTGTCATCACTTTGATGTTTACTTGCTGGTTAATAGTCAAAGGAAGGCTTGAAGGATGTGTCATTAACAATGTGTTCTTTATAAACTGTTAAATGTCCTCATGTGATTTAGTGAAACACATCTGAAAGTCTGACATGTGGCCGGATTTTGATGCAGTTTAATATCGTAGTAAAATCCTTGTTTAACATATTGTTTGTCCTTCGTGTGTAAAACACCACAGCATGGGCTCATTGCCCTGAACGTACCTTCAGGTATTTGCAGCTCGAAGCCTATCCAAGTCATCTTGGTGCCCAAAACTAATCTAAATTTAAATTAAAACATAGTAATTCTGGCTGAAAATCCTGAGTTTGGGACCACCAGCCTGCCTTTCTCGACCTTTCCTTCACCTGCACTCCCGTCGGAGCTACTTCCTGTCCTTAAAGGTGATGTGGTAGGATTGTGTCAATACATGATGTTCTTGGGAATTGAAGTTTAAAAAGTGATGACAAAGATGACATTTTGATTGTTACTAGTGTAGCCCTCATTTACTCAATACCATTAAATAAATGGGCTTTGGGTTCTTTTTCTAGGGTACTCTCGTACGATATTTTTAAATTAACTTCTCTTTTGTTTCTGGGATCAATGAAGCTTATTCCTTAACAGTAGCACTACGCGCGAAAATTAACACTAGTGTCTATAGTGCAGTAAATCATGTTATACACCATGTAAAGTAGAGCATTGCAACCCTCCTTTAATTTACCAAACAATGAAAACAAAATAATAAAATGGCAGATTTCAGTATTCAGGCAAACCAAAAAACACACACAGCAATTTACCCACTGTACACAGAATCGCCACATATACAGTGTAAACCACCAGTGATAAAACAATTATAGTCCTAAACTAAACCTAAAGCCGGCAGAGATAAACCCTACGTTGCAGGCCTGTATTGCTCCAGTATAAATCCAAAACGATCTCCCAACCGGAAGTTCTTCACTCAACCAGCAAAATATAAATAAATAAACTCAGTACCTTGTGAAACGTGCACTTCCCACCAGATTAATCCAGGCAACAAGTTGTCTTCAGCTCCTTCAGAAACACTCCGCTCTGAATGCAGTAGCACAAAGATGAGGAAGGTCCGTGATCTCCACGTGCTCCACAAGCTTCCTGTTTTAGCTTCCCACGTTGCCAGAGGTACTCTGAGTGACGCGGGCACTCAGAGTGACTATCTGGGGTGTGTCCGTCGTTATCCAGTTCGGTAACGATCCTCTGCAGCTTGTTACGTTCCACAACTTTAGCGAAACGGCAGCCTACAGTAGTCCTTATTAGCTAACGGCTGGGTTAGCCTCACTTTAACTCAATGCGTCCACGGCCGCAGTAAACAAAACACACAGTCCAGCAGCTTCACGCCGAAACCTTACGTGTCATGTCACTAACTTACCGACACTGTGACTTTTCTTTCCGAAAAGTCAAAACACACTTACTGATACTACATAAAAACAAGCTAGCTTCTCCGGATGCTCCGTGTAACTCACGCGCCACCGCCCTCTCTCCTCGCGCTCTCTTTTTTCTTCTCCACCCTGTGTTACCTTCACAGACCATATCCCTGTAGGAAATTACAGTTCTCGCAAACAATTCACAAGAAAAGAAAGATAACTTATTTTAAACAATGCAAACATGTTTTTAATCATTTTACATGAACTTTTACCTTTTTAATATACAAGAAAATTTAAATAAATGAACTCTTTGATATTTATATTCTCAGACTTCACTTATCTTTTACTATTTATGCATCTTTTTAACCCTGGTTACACTAGTAAACATTAAACAAATTAAACACTGATGTGTGCACACATGGTCTTGGATTGTTGCACACTTGAATGTGGGTGTGGGGAGTAGCTTCCTTCATCAATCACAAAACAACAGAGGGTCATTTTGTCGACCGGCTTGATTTTAAACTGGAGACGCACAAAACTGTGTTTGCCGATCAGACTGGAGACTTGATGCATCACAGCTGTGGCATCGAGGCAGTGGACAGGTCACCTGCTGTAGTTGTGTCTTTAGTTGTGTGATGATGGAGGGTCACACGTCCTCTAACTTTGTGGCCAGTAATATGTCCTCTCTCCACTGCAGCAGCGATTCACCGCTGAACAGTTTGGTCTTTGTTTCACGCACTCAGAGCTCTGCGGTGGCCCGATGGACACCACTGGTACAAGATAATCAGCTGTAATTTGTCATAATGTTTTGGCTCGCTGGTGTCGAACTGAAGCGATCGGGACTCTCGATGTCTCAGTGGTCATATTTACTTGTTTACTACAAACCCACTGGCCTCTACACAGTAACGTCTACTTCTAAATGCTTGCTGTATTTCTTCCTAGCATCATCATTTCAAGGAGACTCTGGGTGGCAAAACAATTTTTACATCACTGTCTCTTCATAAAGCGTTCGTGATTCTTTTGATGCTGAAAACTCTTCAGGCAAGCATCCACACGAGTGCGTCTCCCTTGATTTCTAATTGTATTTGTCAGCTAAAGAGCACAAGGCTGGGAAGACGAGCACACTGATTATGCAGAGATTTCAGTCAACAAATACTCTCAGTTGACATGAAGCAGCAGCGTGCCAGTTATGCCGTCACGTGCCTGCACTTTTCAGCTCGCTGAAAAGACGCCGTCGGGCTCCTCGGAGGGGAGCAAGAAAAGTTTGTGGGTTCCTCAAATATCCAGTGTATGAAGACGTTTTAGTGTGGGTCTTAGCAAGTCGTGAATGTTTTATCTAACCTCACAAAAACATGTCATGTATTTGGTTTGCAGTGTTTCTCTCTAAATTACTGATGGGAAATAAAGGAAGTGAGTCTGCAAAAGGAAAAATGCCGCGATAGATATGAAAGGTTTTTAGTCCCTACTCATTTCTTTACATTTTTGCTTCCAAGGAGCCAGACTCTCTTAGATTTTTTTAATAGCCCTGAGCAGGAATCTTCAGCATCTTTCAAAGTTTGTCTCCTTTTTCATTTCTAGTCCTCTCCTTGTACCTGAGCATTTTCACAGTAATGTTTTCTTGTTTGTCGAGCCACCTAACGTGGATCTGTGAATCGTTTAAGCACAACAACCATTGTTGTAGCCACACATATCAGACAACAGTCGCATTTTCCCAATCATAACTCCAGGCACGAGCAGCCTGTCACAAAAACGTCTTTTTAGTTGAATTCTTGAAAAATGACAACAAACAGTTTGACAGGAAGTGAATTGTATTTTTGCACCAATGAGGTGATTTCCAAAGAACTGACAAAGGCATGGCATACCACAACCTGGTGTGCAGTATCTTCTTGAAAAACCTGAGAGAAATGGAGGACAGAAGGAGTGACACTAAAAAACAGTATCTGAAAGTCACATATTTCTGGAAGGCGTATGATTGGCTCCAGCTTCATTTGTTAGCATGGCAACGGTCCCAAACACACTGTCTGGAGAAACACAATGAAACACCATCAGTCCCATCAGTGGACCTCCCCAGAGCTAAATCTCAAATTGATGGAGATCCAAGGATCAGCTTTGACTGTCTAATGAGGTGTGGGCAGAACTAGAAGACTTCAACAAATGATATTTGTCTAACGCGGTTCCTGCAGGAGAAAACATGCTCATAACAAATGTTGACTTTCAAGTTTCCAAAAGATTGCTCCACCTGTTCACCTACAAAACACAAAGGAACGAGCGATGGTTTGCAGTTTTCTGTTCGTACACGATGTCTGATAAAATCTTCATCGTGGAGGCAGAAAAATGCATTTCTAGGGAAATTATTGTCAGAACTGCGAACATCTGTCATTGCTTTATTTATGTCGTTAACTTGGTTAGTTGTTCCCGGGAGTTTAAGATTACTCCTCGTGCAGCTACAATTATTTTTCTTTCACAAATTGAAAGAAAACCCAACAAATCAAAATCAGTAATAATTATATAAAAAAATAAAAACAGAGGTGCCCTCTCCTGCTGACTCGTGCTCGAGTTACTGCACTGACCAAACGGCCTCCAGAGCCCGTCTCATCCTCATCAGACCGTGCAGTCGTTTGCAGTATATTTAGATTGGCTGAAAAGAGCAGCAGCAAATTTTTAGATGCCCACCTGAGGGGGAACACTCCAGCCTAAGTACCCCTGACAGGTCTACATGCCACGTCAGAAACCGTGCAGATCAAAATCAAAGCACAAAAAGTGAAGCTATTCAGTCTCATTACAAAGTTTTACAAGTTTGATGCAACTGCGAAGGCCTCTTAAAGTAAAGACGTCGATAAAGTCGCAGTTTACATTTGAGATAAGGAGATGGTCAACTCACAGATTACTGATTTTTAAAAAAGACCAGAGTGAGGGGGGAAAGTACTTATTTTACAGATTTGATCAAATTAGAACACGTTTAATGAAGTTTCCATGGCTATCAATGATCCTTCAGACGAGAAGCTAACCATGTGCCATCTCCTCACAGTTCTCTCTTCAACTCTGGACCTGCTAGATCTCAGCGAGCCTGGAGAGAGGAGAAACAGCAGGGACAGGAAGAGCGCCCTGTTGTCCCAGGGAGACAGCCAGAAGAACAGCTCACACAGGAAAAAGACGGATGAGACGGAGCTCATCCAGGTGGAAGTTGAACACACGGGACCAAGCATGCGGACCCCAGAGAGGGCATCACTGGACTCAGGTAGAGACGCTCCAATGTTCGGGTGATTTTCTATCACTAAATCATACTTAGTATCAGGGATGCTCCAATAAAACTGAATGAGGACCAACGCTAGTGTGCAAACGTGGTCAATCCTCCACTCGAGCCCTCTGACACACCTGATAACTGGAACAACTCCCATCATATGTGTGGAAGTGACCTCACACGAGTGTCCACAGAAGCCCTGAGTCGATTTAATGTGATGAGAGGGATAAAAGAAGCAGCCAGCTCCTTTTGTGTTTGAAAAGGTTAAAGTCTGTAATTGTGCAGAGTCGAACCTCTGTGCTGAATAATTCATGAGACTGATTATAACTGTGATGTCATTTAAAAGCACAACTTTGTCCTGATAGATTTGTGGACAGCTGATCGTCTCCTCGTTTTTTAATTTGTTTAGACGTCGGCGGCATTAATCGTTTTGTTTTTTAGCTAATTATTTGACTCTCAGAAACACGTGTTAAAAGGTTTCAAAGCTGGAAAAATAACTTTGAACATTAGTGTCACCATTTAATCACCAACGCTGATTAATTTTGCTTTTTTTCTGAACACATGAGCGTTTCCCCAAATTAACAGAAACTGGAACATCTGTGTGTGTTTCACATTTGAAATGACATTTCTTTGTTTTTCCATGTTTCACTTTAGTCGCTTACATTCGTTTGGTTTTTTGTTATTACTGTCACCAGTTACAATCGGCTCACTGGATAAATGGGAAGAATTGAATCCCAACCCTGAAAGAAACGCCAACAGAAAATGGAAGCTGGAGAGACGACGTTCTTCTAAAAATTCCTCTAATGAGTTTCTGTGGTAGGTCCTTACCTCTGTATTACTCTGACTGGATAATAATGACATCATCTTTCTCATATCTGTCCAGCATCATTATTATTTACACTGGAAATCTGAATTCCCTGTCAGATGTCCTATAATCAGTAGCCAAAGTCTCAGCGCTTACGCAGCTTTTTGTGCATTAAAATTTGTGTCACTTTGTAGGAAAAATGTCCTTCAGACTTGTTTTGATCCCACCTCTAAGAACTGTCTCAGGCTGCAGGCTGCAGGTGAAAGCACATCAAATCCGACTTTTCTGGCCCTGTGCGGCTCATATCCGATCACGGTGTGACAGCGTGAGCGGCACATTGAGAGACCGGTGTCGGAGTGTTAAAGAGCAGCTTTGAAATTCTCATGAGTTGTTGCAAAAGAAAAACCACCATCATATTGCGGCTTCGGCGCCAGCTGCAAGGCTGGAGCTGAACAACAAACCCTGATGACGACGGTGTTGAGTCTGTTCTTCCCTGCAAGGCCACCTGGGTCGGCTGGAAGACTGTTTGCTTAGCCTGGCAGGGCGAAGGACACTGTCTCAGCTGAACTATGGACACGCACACACATACATATACTGATAAGCACTCACTCATCCATCACCCTCCCTACCCCGGATCCAACGCCACCTCCAACGCCTCCTCCCCTCTGATGTGGACATCGGGTCAGCTGGAGGCGCAGTCGAAAGATTGCAGCGGTCCCAGATCAGATGTTCACACTGGAACTCTTTCCCATGTTGCTGTCTGTGTTTATTGTGCTGTGGTGTGTTGATATCTGTGCATTCCTGTATTATCCTTCTGTGTTACACATTTCCATGTTTGTTTCCTCGCTACCTAGCCTGACCTGTCTCCCCAATGTGATGTTTGTGTATGTACGGCCGGCGAGGTCTGTCATCTCGGCTGTGGGCAACTGCAACTGACAAATAAAGGCTATCTCATCTCATCTCATCATCTCTCATCTCATCATCTCATCTCATCTCATCTCATCTCATCTCATCCGATATTTTCAAATCCGACCTGGGTCACTTTCGTATGTGGTCCTGAATCCGATGCATATCCGATGTTTCAGAAAGCTGCTGTTTGATGGTCACGTCGCATTAAATCCGTCTTTTACATCACTGACACAAGACAGACGCCAACTATCAGCGCCCAGGAAGACATCGTGAACGCTTCCTGTTTGTTGGGAAGACAATGTTGGAGAAACATGAACATTTTATTTGTACTGCTTCTCTCTAAAACAGTGATACGGATGAACTGTAATAAGGATCATTATTAGGCCATATGTAAATAACTTTACACTTATAATTATAACTTAAAGCTAAATTGGGAAACGTAAAGTCTTTATATTAAGGGCCATCAGTCAAACATACTGTTGGTCTGGGTCTGAACAGAGCGCGTTGTGTGTGACGTCTTCTTTTGCACATGCAGACGCTTTGAGCGTTCACACCAGAGACCGTTTGCTGTCACATTTTATCTGTAGTGTGAACGAGCAGACGAAAAAAATCAGATCTGATCAAAAATTCAGAATTGAGCATCAAGACCTGCAGAGTGAACGTAGCCTTAGTGTCTTTATGTTCAGAGTTTTTAGGCCCACGACTTCGTTCACTCCCTTTGCTTCCTTCCTGTTAGACCTGCTGAACATGTATTTAACTGAGGAAACATTACTGTAGTAGAAACAGGGGAGACCGAGTGTTTGTCCACCTGTTGATTATATAGTGTTTTATCTGCTGTTGGCAGAGTTCAAAGGTGAATATTTACCATGTTGATGTTTTTATTGCCATTTTCTAATTACTCATCTTTAAAGCTCTATTGCCGACATGTTTAACACGCTGGCTTATCCCAGTCCTCTCTTTTCTTCAGGTCCATAGATTGTAAAACACAGACAGACTCGTCTAACAAGAATACGCTGGAAGCAAACACCAAACTGGAACCAGAGTCTGCGCTGGTGTCACAAGTAAGTGCTCAGAGTGTGAGGCAGGAATCCTCATTGATGCACTGTGTGCACTCGAAGCCAACGTCTTTAACTAAGAAAGCTTTCCACATCTCCGACATTAGCGTTTCCCTTTCCCCCCCCAGCACCTCCACCCTCCATGAGAAAATCAAAGTACATGAACAACTGCAGGAAAAGGCTGTGGAACCTCCCAGCAGTGATTGCCTGTCGTGTGCCTGCGTCATTGTCTAAATCACACTTATAAACAAGTACAAGTGACCACATTAATGTCACACATTCACACTGTAGGCTTTGTGAAAGTCTGAGATCCTGATGTTTCCAAAAACTGACGTCAGAGGTTCAGTTTCAGAAGCTGGAACCAGAAGACGAGCACGCCGCTGTAAATAAAATCTGCTTCTTGACATTCACGTAAAGATTTCGTGACGGGACAAATGGGACTCTATAGGAAAGATTATTAAGAAGCATGAAGCTGTAAAATGTTATAGAAGAGACTTTTTCAACATCACTCCATTTTCTAAACCACCGTTTATTAAATGTTGAGACCATGGAGCAGACGCCAGGCAGACGCAGGGAACACCCTGGGAACATCAGGTTATCAGTGACCCGTTCATGCTCCATATTGCACCTACAGTCAGTTTAAAATCTCCAATAAAACTAACAGGGTGGAAGTCAGAGTACCCGGAGATGACAGGGAGCTGGAGGAAACTGAGTTCTGCAGGGATTATTTTTAAAAAGCACAAATCATTTTCAGAAATGTCTGTTTCTGTGACTCTGATGAAGATCAGTCCAGATGTTGGGAGTAATCAAGCAGAAATCCTGGTCAGGGTTTACAAACTGTTTCACTGGATTGTTCTGATTGTTGCACCATTACGTTTGAAGAACTGATGACTTTATTGACCAACTGCATGTCTGTGTTGTGTTACAATGAGTTTAATAAGACACCCTACTGTGTGCTGTTTACCCATCATTGTGTCCTAACACCTACAATTCTTCCATTTCAGCTCAACAGGCAGTATATTAGTGGAAGACATGTAAGCCTCCCTATGCATCCTTTCATATCACACTGAAAGACTTACACATTTGTACCAGTGAAACAGCATCACACCTTCTCAGAGTATCTGGCTCTAAAGACCAAAAACCAGGTGACTGAGAGCAAAAAGTAAGATCAAAGTTGGTTTCCTCTTTGATTCCTCTGTGGTGCTGCTCGGTCCAAATGTCAAGCGCTTTCTGCCTTAGTTGGTGTCTCTGTGTAGGTCTGCATAAGGGTCTTGTTTTCAGACGCCATTATTAGATTAATAGCCTATGAATTATTCAGCAGCCTTACTCCAAACCCATTAGTGTTGAGCTCAGCGAGCTAGCTGAGCCTATATCACCTTCTCAGCTCGCTGATAAATAATAGATTTGGGATTAAAGATAGCTGTCCGAGACGGGGGAGCTATTGGCAAACAAACGCACCAAATTTGTTTTGCTCAGGAGTTACGTTGTAGCTCGCTGACAGAGATCCTGTAAGGAGTGGTTTTAGCTTCCCACGTAGCAGGTACAACACGCACACAGAAACAAATGCATGCAAAGACGAGGCGGGTCCTGCATGAGATACACGAACTAACACCAGTGTATAACTCAGCCTTCAAAGGAAAAATCCACCCTCGTTATTCTGTGGAGTGAAACATCAAGGAGGACAAAGGGTCGTCATTTATTTTACATGTTTAAAAACATGAACATGCAGTTGCAGTGCATGCTCACTGTGAGCTCCAGCTTCACGCTTCAAGCTTTTATTGTTCCAGATTTCCAACTCTTTGCCTCAGTCCCTGCTTTTAAAGAGCTCATCCAGCTGTAATTTGCCAGCAAGTCCTCATCCTATCAAGCCTTTAGTAAAAACATCATGTCTTAGAAATATAAGAAGGGCAACTGGAGGGCACATCCTCTGCCAAGACCTCTGAAAGAAAGTGAAAGAAAGACTTCAACATTTAAAGGACTCTTGCTTGGCACACGCTCGGCCTCTGTGCTCGCCTTCATGAAATTAGCTTTTATGGTTTTTGCATAATCTTGATAAAAACAGACAGAAAACAAATGGCCTCCACCTCAGTGCCTGTCCTGGCAATCTCATCGTACATTTTTCTTTATCATAGTGAGCTCAACGGCTCTGCAGAGCAGTCTGCTGCTTACTTACTTCCACTGCTTTTACAGAAACATTTTAAATGCAGATTCTTGTTTAATCAGAGCAGCAAGAAAAAGAAAACACAGACAACAGCTGGAAAAAACAAAACAATAAATACCAACAGGAAATAAGACACTGCTTGAAATTCAGGGCTCATTATTATAAACCTGAACACGTATTTGTTTCTTAGCTATGACTATGTCTCCAATCGACAACCTCTGTGTGCATGACTGAGAAAATCTAAACAATTCTGCAGAAGCAGAAACTTTCCTCAACAGCGATGTGAGAGACTCACAGTTATTGCAAAAGCTTGATTGCAGTTCTTAGTTATCAGGTTTTCACACGGGGTTCCTATAAGTTTGGACACACCTTCTCATTTCATGGTTTTTCTTTATTTTTACGACTTTCTACAGTGTAGATACAAACTGAAGACTTCAAATCTATGAAGCAACATATATGGAATTACCCAACAAAGACTCTAATAGTCTCAGAATAGTAAATTTTGCTGATTTAAGCTGAGGAGAGGAAACTGTGACAGAGCACTTTTGGGTGGATTTTTCCTTAAGCAATCCAAATACAGAATCCTGCATTTGTGGCAACGTTTTCTTTTTGGCACTGCATGCATTTTGCTCTTCATGAAGCACTTTCTCCATCCTGGGTGACATTAAGATGAATTTTGCATTATATCTCTGCAGATGGGAAATGTTACAGATAATAGCTGCAAGCACAGGGAGCAGTCTCTGATAGATTAACCCTGCGACACATACAGCTATTGCTGTGTCTAAGCCTAATGCATCGTATATGAGCATCTCAGAATCATTTACTTCTCAACATGAATGCAAAGGTCTTTATATGAAGTTGTGTAAACTATACCACACTCTGATAATGCAAAACCACTTGCGTGTAATTGGTTGGTTTCCATTTTCTCAGCACAGCAAAGCTTCATTATCCAAGTGTGTAAGTGGGAACCTATCAACATATTCTGGTTTTACATTGCATGCACACAGGAGTGAGCCAGGCCGGAGGGGGAAATTGTGAGAGGCTGGATAAGTAGGATGTGGTTCAGATGAGGAGCAGGTCTGCGAGGGCTGGGCGGGGGGTGCTGACAGCAGTGATTCGGCTGGCCTTCCTAAGCATGTCAGAGGCTTTGTTGAGGCAGGGATATTTCCTCATCCCTGAGAAAGCAGAGACGGCTGACCCTGCACACTCTCCCTGCCCGCCTGTCCTCTGCGTGTAATGCGATGTGCTATGTTTGAAGTGTGCGAACGTGATGCTTTGTCATGTGCAAGTGAGTGAAGGTGACGGAGCCTGTTTGCGCATAAATGTTTATATTACTATGAAATGTGTGCATGCATGTGTGTATGACAGGCTCGCCTAACGAAGGAGCAGCGGTGGGGGAGCGCGCTCCTGTCCCGACATCAGTCCCTGGAGGAGGAGTTTGAGCGGGCCAAGGCTGCTGTTGAGGTAAGCAGAGCTCTCTTTAGTACATCTGTCAGCAAAGAGGCTCATCTGACTTCCACTAAGACTTAACAGGAAGGTTGGATGTTTCGTGCGTGCCCCCTTCCTGGCAAACACCCTGTTTTTCTGTGCGAGTTTCAGGAATGGGCAACAGTTAGAGAGACGGACAGCTTACTGGAATCCGGCCCTACTCATCGAAACGACGTTCCTGATTCCAGCTCGAGCTTATCTTTGTAATTCACCAAGAAACGCAAAGAAAAAAACAAGCTGTGATAAATCGTACTTATTAAACAGTGAATCCCAAGGAACTTAAACACTGTTCTTCTGTGGTTTAGCACGACCCCTGATCAGCTGGCTAAAAGTAATTTTCTCTGTTATCGACATGACAAGACTCATAACAGGAACTGGAGATGCAGCACCAATTTACCATTATTTCATTTACAGCACCTTGTCTATAGATAGAAACTGACAATACTCCTCCTGCTTTAAGGGAAAATCTTTTGAGTTTAAAGAATTGCAATAAAGAAGGCCATTAAGCCATGAGGACTGTCTTCAATATCACATTTCAACCATCATTGCCCCTGTATTCAATCCAGTTCAATTCAATTTTATTTATATAGCGCCAAATCAAATAAGGGTGCTTTATATTGTACAGTAGATCGTACAATAATGGATTCAGAGAAAACCCAACAATCATATGACCCCCTATGAGCAGCACTTTGGCGACAGTGGGAAGGAAAAACTCCCTTTTAACAGGAAGAAACCTCCAGCAGAACCAGGCTCAGGGAGGGGCGGGGCCATCTGCTGTGATTGGTTGGGGTGAGAGAAGGAAGACAGGATAAAGACATGCTGTGGAAGAGAGACAGAGGTTAATAACAGATATGATTCAACACAGAGAGGTCTGTTAACACATAGTGAGTGAGAAAGGTGACTGGAAAGGAAAAACTCAATGCATCATGGGAATCCCCGGCAGCCTACGTCTATTGCAGCATAACTAAGGGAGGATTCAGGGTCACCTGGTCCAGCCCTAACTATATGCTTTAGCAAAAAGGAAAGTTTGAAGCCTAATCTTGAAAGTAGAGAGTCTGTGTCACAGTATGGCTGTGTGCAGGCAAGGGAAGGACCCAAACGCAAACGAGACAAAGGTAAACTCAAAAAACACAGCTTTATTGCTGGTGTAGGGGGACAATACAAGACTAGACTACACTACACTAGACTAGACTAGACTAGACTAGACTAGACTAGACTAGACTAGACTAGACTAGACTAGACTAGACTAGACTAGACTGGGCCACTAAAGCACAAGGAGCCACAGGGAAAATCACACAGCTATGAGGGAGGACACAACGCTGACAAAGAGAAACACGGGGCTTAAATACACAGAGGGATAACGAGGGGGAACGAGCCACAGGAGGAGAGCACAGCTGGGAGTAATAACTCAGGACGAGACAGGGGAAGCAAAACTAGAAACATTAACATAGGACAGACTGTGAAAGTAAAACAGGAAACACTGACTGAACCCAAAACATGTAAACTTAACAGCAACTGAGACAGAACATAGGGACCTGAAACATGGGACAGAAAGGCAAAGTAGACACAACATGAACATAACGCCCACAGGGAAAGAGCAAAACAGCACAGGACCTCTTTCAAAATAAAACAGGAAACACTGACATGACTACATGAACTTGACAACATAAGAAACAGACATGAAACACATGAAGGATAAGGGAGACTTAACACAAGGGTTGAAAACACAAGGGGAATATAATAAGCAAATGAACATAGAAAATCTAATGAGCTTAAACATAAACTATAAACATCAAAATGAACTAAAACTCAAAATGCTGAGTCATAAGACCACGATCGTGACAGTCTGTCTCCTGAATCCAAACTGGAAGCTGGTTCCACAGAAGAGGAAAACTGAAGGCTCTGCCTCCCATTCTACTTTTAAATACTCTAGGAACAACAAGTAGGCCTGCAGAGCGGGAGCGAAGTGCTCTAATAGGGTGATATGGTACTACAAGGTCATTAAGATAAGATGGGGCCTGATTATTTAAGACCTTGTATGTGAGGAGCAGGATTTTGAATTCTGGATTTAACAGGAAGCCAAAACAGGAGAAATCTGCTCTCTCTTTCTAGTCCCTGTCAGGACTCTTGCTGCAGCATTTTGGATCAGCTGAAGGCTTTTCAGGGAGTTTTTAGGACTTCCTGATAATAATGAATTACAGTCGTCCAGCCTGGAAGCAATAAATGCATGAACTAGTTTTTCAGCGTCACTCTGAGACAGGATATTTCTAACTTTAGAGATGTTGCACAAATGGAAGAAAGCAGTCTTACATATTTGTTTAATATGTGTGTTGAAGGACATATCCTGGTCAAAAATGACTCCAAGGTTCCTCACAGTGTTACTGGAGGCCAAGGTAATGCCATCCAGAGTAAGAATCTGGTTAGATACCATATTTCTAAGCTTTTCAGCGCCGAGTACAATGACCTCAGTTTTATCTGAGTTAAGAAGCAGAAAGTTAGTGGCCATCCAAGTCTTTATGTCTTTAAGACATTCCTGCAGTTTAACTAATTGGTGTGTGTTATCTGGCTTCATGGACAGATAGAGCTGGGTGTCATCTGCATAGCAGTGTAAATGTATGCTATGTCTTCTAATGATGCTGCCTAGGGGAAGCATGTATAATGTAAACAGAATTGGTCCTAGCACTGAACCCTGTGGAACTCCATAATTAACCTCAGTGTGTGAAGAGGACTCTCCATTTACATGCACAAATTGGAGTCTATTAGATAGATATGATACAAACCACTGCAGTGCAGTACCTGTAATACCTACAGCATGTTCTAATCGCTCTAACAGGATATTATGGTCAACAGTATCGAACGCTACACTGAGGTCTAGCAGGACAAGCACAGAGATGAGTCCACTGTCAGAGGCCATAAGAAGATCATTTGTAACCTTCACTAAAGCTGTTTCTGTGCTGTGATGAACTCTGAAACCTGACTGAAACTCTTCAAATAAACCATTCCTCTGCAGATGATCTGTTAGCTGTTTGACAACTACTCTTTCAAGGATGTTTGATATAAAGGAAGGTTGGAGATTGGCCTATAATTAGCTAAGACTGCTGGGTCTAGAGATGCTTTTTGATTAAAGGTTTAACTACAGCCAGCTTGAAGGCCTGTGGTACATAGCTGATTATTAGAGATAGTTGATCATATTTAAGATCGAAGAATTAATCAATGGCAGGACTTCTTTGAGCAGTTTTGTAGGAATGGGGTCTAAAAGACACGTTGATGGTTTGGAGGAAGTAATTAGACATCTTTTTTAAAATAAAACACATTAAACTATGTCGTTATTTATTTAACAAAAGTGAAAGAAGCAGCGTGTAAAGGACAGCCTTCCAGTTCTGAGGTTGTATTTTTCAAATCAGCTAGGAAGAGATTAATTTTCTTGTCCTGTCGGGTCACCGTGAAACATGAAACACTTCTTACTCGCTTCTGTTTCTTCCTAAAGTATCACTTTTCAAATTCTTTGGCCTCTAAGTTACTATTTGACCCAACGATTACACGAACAACACAAAAGATTTCCCTGTAAATGTTTGTTGTTTTCAAACAGGTTTGTTTTATAACGTTACATCATAGTCACTAGGTACAAATACACCAAAAACACTGACTTTCTAAGATAACAGACACAACCATGAAGGTTGTGTTTTTGTAGTAAAGTCCCTGCACTGCTGAAGGTTACAATAGACTGCTGCACACCGAGCTGTGTGCAATGATCAATAAATAACAGAAGTGAGAGCAGCAGTAAGCGAGTAGAGTGGCCCGTTCGGGGATCCATCCCAAACTTGACGATGATGTTTCATATTAGCGAAAAGCTGCATCCACCCAAACACCTGTGCAGGTTCTGGTCCGGTGGCAGATAAATGATGAGCTTTAGAGATTCTCCGAGCTTCTGAGAACGGCGTATCGATTCGTAACAGTACCTCACAGCCTCGATCGAGGAGCCTGAGTGCTGGCCTTCACTTGATGCGAGCCGTCAGCCATTTTGGCTTCACTTGCCAATGTCAAAGACCTTAATCGCATAATTTCAATTTAAGCAGCTGTGCATATGCATGCTCGTTCATACTTACAAAGACACAGCACAGAGAGAACATTAAATCAGCACAGCGTCTTTCTTCCAATTCATTCAATTAGACGAAGCAGCCAAATGTAAGAAAATTAGGACCCGGGGAGGATTCGTGGAATAATCGTCTAAATAAGATTCAGTTTACGAAGCTGGCACTTATGGGAACCTGTAAGCTTATGCCTGCAGTGCCTTTGCACATAAAATCTGTGGGAAAGGGAGGATAAAGGGGCTACTAACTATACAGGGGAGATGTAAAGTATGCACAGTGCATGTCACACGAGGACGCCGTAAATTACTCTGAGCTGATGACAACGTAATGCCTTCATTAAACAGAGAAGCCCTGAAATTGCTGCAGGCTAAATTGTGACTTTGGGAAACAGCGTTTTGGCTGAGGGGCATCAGAAAGGTCCTACAGTGGTGATAACAGCGAGACGAAGGTGACTGCGCACCCTCCCGTTTGATTAAAGCGGCAGCGGCTTCAATTTTATCTGACAGAATATTAGTCTGAGCCAGTCGTGGGTTAAGTTGACTTTGTTGCGGCAATGTAGTTGCCGACAAGTTAGAGATGCAGCCCTGTGATCAAAAGGTCAGCAGTTTTAATCCACAGTCCTCCTGGGGAAAATTAGGGAAAGTAAATGAGTAATGGCTCCACTGCTCCCAACAATCTCCATCTCTGCGCCTCCAGCAGACCACAAAATGTTGGAGCTGTAAAATGTCCAGCGTGAGAATGAAGACGCACAAAGCATCTCCTAAAAAGCATAAATGTACCTGCATTGAAGAAAAATGATATTTATATATTTGATGAGCAGCATGAATGGAAACTTTCAAAATGTGGAGTGCAAAAAGTGAGCCTTTTCCAAAAACTAAGTGTTTAAACAGCACGTTGGGTCACTGAAAAATGAGCCGGTGAAAATCCTTCCAGGATGAAGATTTCAGGAGCTCAGGTTCTGTGTTTACATGTGTAACATCCTGTGTTTAGCATGGCCCTGTTTGTAGGCTTCCTATATGTAGGCCAGTATCTGTATACAGGGCTACATCACCACATTAGATTAGCTCTCAGCTATTTTTTAAAATTGAAAGCAGAAAAAAAGTATTTGTAGGCTAACATGGAAACATAAGTGAAAAATAAAGAAAATCCATCAAACTATAAGCTATAGTGCGGTATGTAAGATTCTGTCCCTTTATCTACTTTGATACCAAAAAAGCTTCATTTGGCTGTTAATTAAACTTTTATGTACTTTAGTGAAATATGTATTTGACCCCCGATCCAGGGGGCGAACTCTTGATGGCGAGCACAGCGGTGAGATGTTTCCTGTAATTGGTCACCAGGTTTGCACAGATCTCAGAGGTGATTTCTGCCCACTCGTCGTCACAGAAACTCTAAATCCTTTCAGGTCTTTTGGTTGGTGCTCGGTAACTCAGCGCTTCAGCTGCCTGGTTGTCTGTGACTGATTTCTGATTAAGGACTGGCTCGACCACTTGATGACCTTAATGTGCTTCTTCTTCAACTGCTCCTTTGTTGCCTGGGCAGGGCGTTTGGGTCACTGTTGGGTGATTGTAGAAAACCCATCCACGACCCATTTTTGAAGGAAGGAGGCTCCAAGATTTTATGGTACGTGGTCACATCCTAAATATGGTGACGTCATCCTGGACCCGTAGCAGGAAAACAGCCCGAAGCACAAAGTTCTTATAATGCAGACACGGCGGGTCGAGCTGATGCCTCGATTTTGGTTTTATCTAACCACAGGCCTGGACGTGTGCACTCTCCAGCAGGGGGACCTTACAGGCGCTGCAAGATTTCAATCCGTTACAGTATAATTGTCATGAACTGCTGTGTGGCAGGCAGGAGATTAAAGCAGACTCACGGAAGCAGCACGTGAAAAAAGCACAGCTTTAGTGCTGGAAAAAGGCAAAACGGTACAAAACTAAACTGGGAGATTGTAATGATCAGTCACACTGGGATCACACAGCTGTGAGGGAGATCAACCAGCGCAGGTAGACACTAAATACAACAGGGATAACGAGGGAAGTGAGGACACACGGGGAACACAGCTGACACGAATCACCTACACAGAGGAAGCAAAACAAGACACGAACATGGGAACACGACCTTCACAATAAAACAGGAAACAGGAATGGAGGAGCGGGCAGGCTAAAGGGAGCGACGGTGCAGATCTGATGGGGAAACATGAACATCATGAAGTGAAACAAGAACTCACACAATTAAATAAACACAGTTGGCAGGGACACAACAACCAAAAGCTAAACAGAATAATTTGCAAGCTCCTTTGACTACGATGACCTGGATGACTGAGAACCTTCACAGATAAACAGAATAACCAACCGAGGCGCTACAGGATCAACCGTAGACTAACCAAGTGGACTAACGTGATACAAAATGACAAAAACCACGAGAAAACTCACTGACAACAAAAGAGCCGGGACAATAATGTGTTACCAACGGTGCTGGTGGTGGCTGTGGTCCCAGTTACCTTCAAACTTGTGTTTGGCTGATCCTCCACTTTCATCATCATCATCCTTGTATGGAGCTCCAGAACGAAGGCGACTGATTTTTTATTGCTTCCATTTCTAGATAAGAGATAAGATAAAACTTTATTAATCCCTCGGGTGGGTTCCTCTGGGAAATTCGGTTTCCCACCAACAGTTGGTCTTGTAGCCGACTCCATTTACATGCATAATGGCTTCAGATCAGGTTGATTACCTGTAATCATGAAACACGGGCTCACAGGCAATCACTGGTGGCCAGACTTCCAGCTATTCAGTGGGATCAAGTGCTTATTTCACTCAGTGACATTCAAATCCATTCATAACTTTTATTTAATGCATTTTTTCTACATTTTGTTATTTTCTCTGTCACTATTAAAATGAAACTACCATAAAACATTACAGCTGCTATCAAATAATACACTGCAGTGTCTACTACAGTGAGGAAGAACACAATAAGGAAGTCGGTCCTGAAGGTCACATCTTCACTATAATAAAAGAAGCAAACTTTGTTGCTACTCCGGTTCAACCTAGAGTAAGCATCTTTCATTCCAGTTTGTTTGCAATCAGCCACAAACCTACATGAAAAAGCCGTCACTGCAGTAGATCTACGTGCTGTTATCAAAGAGAAGGTCTGCCAAAACGCACTGACAGCACTTTGTCCACAGCAGTGCATTTTACTCGTCTCTGAGTGACATTATCGGGACTCTAGCTTCCTATTTTTGTCTCGCTGACCAAGGACTTGGCCTCGCAGCACAGGAGTGGGTGGCTCGTTAACATTAAAAGGCCAGGCCAGTCCTGCTCCGGAGATGAGAAGAGTCCTTTTTCCTGGAGTCTGCTGCTGTGTCACTGGAAAATAATGAGACCTGGGCAAAGTGGATAAGTAACCCTGTTCAAGTACTTGTTTTCTTCCAAAGACTGTCTCAACAGTTCAAACTGGCATCCTGTTAGGTTATCATCGCAATTTCAACATCACAAGGAACAAAACAAGATAACATTCATTTATGGATTATTAGCATTTTTCAGTTAGTGAAAAGCAGGAAATATTCACTGTAGTTGGATGAAGTTGGTCTGATGGTTCCAAAAGCTTTGAAGCCTGTGGGTCTCCTGTGGGTCTGTGTGGGTCTCCCGTGGGTCTCCTGTGGGTCTCCCGTGGGTCTCCTGTGGGTCTGTGTGGGTCTCCCGTGGGTCTCCTGTGGGTCTCCTGTGGGTCTCCTGTGGGTCTGTGTGGGTCTCCTGTGGGTCTCCTGTGGGTCTCCTGTGGGTCTCCCTTCCCTCTGCACCTGGTGATAAAGTCGTTTGTATAAATGCAGACATAAGATCTGAACTCGTCCATAACATAAAGTTTCATGTTGCTGTTTGAATGCTAACTATGCGGGTTTACACGTGAGTGTGCATCTCTACCTTTATATTGAGTCTATAAGTCCACCTGTGTTTACCTGTGTTACAGTAACGATAATGCAAAAGGGTATTTCTAATCATTTATTATAAATAATTATGGCTGTTTTTCCTCTCAGGCCTAAGATAAATACATTGCACCTTTCGTTTTTTAGCTGACTTATCGAGAACTTTCATTACAAACGACCTTCTCAGCCATTTCCCTGCATTCATCACCTCAGCCCGTTTGAGGAGCATTAATTGGACTCTAAAGGCAAAACACAAGTATAGTTTTTCCAAAAGTAGGCGACACAAACAGCGATGTGCGAGGCTGCTAAGATTATTGCTGTTGTTAATAATGTATTCATGAAGCAACTAATGAAACCCGCCTCATTTACAAGCGGCGACATGTTTGTGGTGGGAGCTCTCTGTCTCTTTCACGTAACACTTCATCAGAGCTGCTGAAATTAGAGTCGCAGCCGTGGCCTCGCTCCAGTCGTACGCAGGATATAATTACCTCGCTGTGTCTTTGCCTTGTTCCTCATAATTAAACTGCCAATGCCAGTGTTGGAAACATCCGTCACAGCATTATGAAGAAATATGAACTTCTTGTCACTTCACAACATGCATGTGTGTTTACTCGATTTTAATTCTCCGAGCAATTTACTGAGCGGCACTGCAAGCAGTTTACCGTCTACGACTTGGAAACATGGAGATGATGAGTAGGTAACAGGCCAATGCAGGCCCTGCGATAAAAATAATGAAAACCATTAAAGCCGTAATATTTAAATTACCTGCCATAAAAATCTATTATAAGAACATGAAGATGGACACTGCAGGAAGCCAGGAGGAAATGATGCTGTGCAGGGAATCGGGATTCGGGAATGGGACTAACACCTGGAAGATCATACGACCGCAATATTGTGGATTTTAATTTATTTTAAGTAAATGGTAGTTTCCTGATCTTGTACTGATTTTAGGGGTAAAACTGTATTCTAGCATTATATTATTAGCACTAAGGAAAAGGGTCGGAGTCATTGTTGACCTTCAGCTGTGTATTTTTACACACTTTGTAGCTGCGCTGATAGTGGTGCAAACGAGCTGCTGGGCATCTTTTCTCCATTATGTTCTGTAGCACAGGAAACATCCTGACACCAAGATAGCCATGAATAATACAAGCCTGTAATAACAGCCAATCATTAAGCCCGTCAGCCTGTAATAACAGCCAATCATTAAGCCCGTCAGACTCATGCACGACTAACGTGTGCTGGTCACTTTCAGCAGGACATTTTAAGGACTTCCTGCTATGATACTCGCAGTTCTCACGCTGGATCACGCTGGTCACACTTTGTATATCAGTTCGATTTAAATGTTTGCTTAAACTTAGAGTACGATGTGTGAAGGAGAGATGAGAAACACATTATTTACATGTGGAGTTCAGATTTGGGCACAGACAGATTCATTAGCTCAGCTGTTTAACCCTCTCCAGGCAGGCGTTGCTGATTTGCAACAGTTAAAAACAACCTGATTACCAACATACATAATGAGTTTTACTCAGAAGCACCACTGCAGGACTTGGTTGTGCATCAGCAACACAAAGTTTAATTTGAGCCTGAGAGGGTTAATAGAGGGCGCACGGCAGTATTTAAGAGGGACCAGAGGAAAAGATGCTTGTTGTTGAAGGGATTTGGTGGCTTCAGCCCAGATGATACTCTTCTGTTGCACCACACACACCAGTGACAACAAACATGCTAAACAACATGATGCAGCGACACAGGGCTACGACACAAACTCACATCTTTGTTCTGCTTTTAATGGTTTTCAATAAATATTGTTTACAGCTAAATAAATGAGCTGATAACCTTCAACAGCGCTGTTTCTAAATGTAAACAGCTGCTCGACCTCCAAATTTCTGCCGCAAACACGACGCTCTGATGCTTCCTGACGGAGCCGACAGCGAAGGCTCCCCTCGATGCAATTTGTGTGCACGTCAGCAGTCTGCAATTACCTGCCACCTCTCACCACGAGGGGCCACAGCGTGGCCTTGATGTCAATCAAAAGGAACATTTCCTGTGGAGATCTGAGACCTTTGACACAAACACATGTGTCCTTATAGCAGGTCTCTCTGACCCTGCTTGCTTCTCACACACGCATGTACTGTGTGCAGCGCTGTCATGATGAGTTTCTGAGGACTGAATAAGTCCCAGGAAGCTGCTCTGCTCAGCTTCCTGTTCTTTGCTCTGCTTCTGACAGGAAGGCGCTCACAAATCATGAAATAAACCAGCTGGAAAGAAAAAAGTGGCCATGCAGAGGATTCGTGTTTTGCATGAAAGGCAGTCGACAGGCATGTACGTGAAGAGAAATGGGACCGCACACCAAAAACTGCCCGATCACGTTCACTGTGTACATAAATAGAAAGAGGACAGGAACTTGTAAGCTGCATGGCTGCACACCACACAACCATGCATCCAAAACTTCAAGTTTTGTCTTCAAATGTAATAACAGACAGTTTACCAGGACTTGTACTCGCCCCATGCCATGCCTCCTGTCCTGTAGGTTTCTCTTCAGCCTCTTTACGCCGTTCCTTCTGATGACATCCCTAACAGCTCATCTGTTTAGCGACACTGCAATCGGTTTACCTGCGGCACGCACTGCAAACAATTCGGGTCTCAGCACAGCTGGGAAGCAGCGCTATGCATGACCTGTAATCTGGAACATAAAGGGAAGTGGCACAAACAAATAAACAAAAAGCAAAGGAGGTTAGTCCGCCCTTACACGACTCACTCTCAATCAATAACCGTCTTCACGGCTGGACGGACACCAAAACAAAATTACAAATCAATCAAAAGAAACAAAAAAGGACAGCAGAGACCGCACAGCTGAAAACACAAACAACATTATGGATTAAAATATTACCCAATAAAATATAAATTTTATGAAACCATTCAAAATCACAAAGCTAAAACACTCAATATACAATATTGATCCGTCTCCCTGCGCGCAGTCGATCGAGGGATTGATCAATTCTATTAAAACCCGTGGTCACACTAAAAGTCCAGCGACACACATTAAAAATGGGCGCCTACAGTAACACATGATCCAAACAAGATGGCAAAAGTCTCTTACCGACAGTATGCCCACTCCCACCCGAGCGCTGACCTCACCCCACACACCCACTACCTTTTCACAGCTCTTCAGCCAATCACCTGGCAGAGAGCAACAAACTGCAGGTGACACTTGTTCGGTTTTCTTAAAGCCTCTTTGAAGTGTTTATCGGTCTGCTACCATAATAAATAAATACATCAGTTTCTTATATTTAGCAGTCTTGCCGTTAATTACATTACAGTAAGATGTCGTATTCCAGGGTTATTGCAAAACAACAACCTCTGGTTGATTAATTGACGGCATAAACAAACATTTAAAAGGTTCCCTGTGCAGGCTTTGATTTCCTGTCAGAAGAAATGTTAGAAATGCTCCAGGAAGCAAACTCCCACATCACTCTGACAGCCTTCGGTCTGCTGATGGAAAGGTTCAAATATCATCCTGATAGAGTCCTTAAGTCCAGCTCTGTCAAGGAGATGTGAACGTTTTGTGTTTCTGATCGTCTTAGAAAGAACAGACCAAGATTAAAATATGTAAACTATTGAACAGCAGAAACTTCAGGTTTAGCTGCTGTTTTGAAGAATTAACCGCTTCTGCTGAAAGAAGGTGCCGCGTGTTTTATTCTGGTCTTCATGCATTTCCTGCAGCTGCATTTCGAGCACAAAGCGTTTTTCCTCTAAACTCTGCCGTGACATGCAGATGTGATGAGTCATCAGGAGTGTTGGTCTATACGTTACAGCGAGTAAACAGGGCAGACGTGACATTTCCAACAGTAAATGGTAAATGGCCTGTATTTATATAGCGCTTTTACTAGTCCCGCCTAGGGACCCCAAAGCGCTTTTACACGTCCAGTCATCCACCCATTCACACACTGGTGGAGGCAAGCTACAGTTGTAGCCACAGCTGCCCTGGGGCAGACTGACAGAAGCGAGGCTGCCATATCGCGCCATTCTGGCCAACACCAGTAGGCAACGGGTGAAGTGTCTTGCCCAAGGACACAACGACCGAGACTGTCCGAGCCGGGGCTCGAACCGGCAACCTTCCGATTACAAGGCAAACTCCCAACTCTTGAGCCACGATCGCCCTAGTAGGGTGAGAGCTAACTATTCCCTCATTTCCCCCTGTCTCCTTCCTTCCTTTGTTCTTGATCTGTGTCCTCTCTCTCTCTGATGTGTGCAGTCAGACACCGAGTTCTGGGATAAGATGCAGGCAGAGTGGGAAGAGCTGGCTCGGCGAAACTGGCTGACGGAAAACGAGCAGGCGCAGATTCCCTCCACTGTGTCTCCGTACGAGAAGGTCAGTATCATTAAAATGTTACTCAGCGCGCAGATCTGTCCTGATGACAGCGATGCAGGAACATGCAGAGCTGCGTGTGCGCTGAGAGTGAAAGTTTATCAGTGTGCAGTATGTTTACATCTGACATCTATAAAAACCAGAAACCAAGTTTTATCAGCCTTTGTGGATCAACATTTAAAATATCTGAGCTGTTTACCGTCTTCCACTTTAATTTAGTGTCCAATCCTCACAATGCGCATGAGGGAGGATTTATGATTAGTAAGAGGCCTTGAAGTCTCAAAGTGATGAATGAGTGAGCAACGGAGGGATAGAAACAGGCGTGATTAATGGAGGCGTGTCACCCGGAGGTTAACGGTCAACTATCAGAGACTTTGAGGTTCCTGTAATGCACCGAGCTTCGTGGATCCAGAACTTTTATATGTGTGAACGGGTTTTAAAAATGAGTCTAAACCAGTGTTAAACTACTCCGTGTTGTGAAGTCTCAGTCACACATACCTGTGAGCACTGGTATCCATGCAAAGATGATTAGTATTGTTCTTTGCTAATTAGTATTAGTGTGGGTCACAATTAGTACTTAGTATTAGTACTAGTGGTTGCCAGTAGTTACTGGAGGTCGCTGTGAAACTGGTCCTTAAAGACCAGCCAGTGATGCCATCACTACCAGTTACTACACTGTCGGTTAGCATTAGCTGATAACAGCGGTCACCTCCAGTTTGTGTGGAAGATACCTAACTGTCTGCCAGCGCTGGCTAACTACTGGCTAAGATTGTGAACCTGTGGCGTGTAACCGGTCAAACTTCACTAGCTAGGAGGCCAAATAGTCTGTGCAGACAAGTTGCCTCTTCCATGTAAGCTGCAGGCAACCTGCTAGTGACCAAAGAATTTAAATAGAAGTTTCCAGAAACATAGCCAACAACCATTAGCCGGGTTGTTGGGGAATATGGTTTCACCGAGAGTCAGCTGGTGAATGCTGTGCCACAAAGGGATGAGGTTTCTCTGGGTCTGTTTGTTCGATTCCCTATTGTGCATGAGAAGAGTGACAACTTGAAAACCCAAGAGTGAAACAGCTAAGGCTGCTTATTTTACTGAAAGCAGCACAGATAATTAAAGTCTAAAATGTGCCATTCTGAAGAAGAAACATACAAAAGTAATAATTTAGTTCGTCGTTCACGCCAGATTGATCAACACGACTTGTTAATATGTTGTGATGTAACAAAGCCTGCACACTGACCTGCATGTTTGCCGCATCACAATGACGTTTTCCCGAGTTTCAGAGGACGAGCGCATGTCTGAGCAGCACGCATCACCCAACAGCTGACCTTCTTATGCCAGGAAATCATGTGAGATCAGACTTTGTATTGATCCCAGCGTAGCGCTCGTTCTTAAAGAAAAATCTGTTTCATCGTGCTCAAAAGCACGCAACACACCAGGGTAATCACCGTTTGAAAATGCAAAGTTTAACATTTAAAGAGAGCAGACAAACCCGGGGGAGCTCAGTCCAGGTTTGATGTGAAGGAGAAAAGATCAATTCCTGCTCTTTTGCTTAAATATACAACTGCACAGGACGCTTGGTTTGCATCGGAGTAATAGAAGCGAAACTGACGCTGTGCTTGTTTTTATCTTCTCTTCCTGCTGATAGGGTTACTACTTCCACACAGATAATCCTTATAAGGACTTGCCTAATGCATTCGAAGAGGGACTGAAGAAATCCCGAGAGGGAGACTTGCCAAACGCTGTGCTTTTGCTGGAAGCAGCTGTCCTACAGGACCCTCACGATTCAGAGGTGAATTCTGCTAATACATGCACAGAGCTGTCAACACACACACTGTTTACCCAGTCAAGTCAGCAGCAGAGCTCTTCATATTGACAGACATTTGTACACTTTTAGAGTAGCCTTACGCCGGCTAACTGGACGGGATCACTGAGGCTGTCATTGCAAAGCTAAATCCTCCCCTGCTAGAGGAAGAATGCCTCACTGACCACTGATTTGGTAGGCAGCACCCACAGGCTCGACGCTGATTGCCTGCAGAGGTCAGGTCTTTTAAAAATAGTTGTTTACTGTAGCAAAAAATACTCGACTTGCACTTGATGAGAATTTGCCCAGTGCGATGAACAGTAGCTCATTCTGCAGAGTTTCTCCTTTTTGTATTCCTCCCATTTCAACGGCGTGACCTCTTTCCGAGCTGAAAGAGCAAAGCCTTCATTCAAAGTACTTCCCCTGGAAGATACAGAAATGTGCCAGTTATTCCGAGGAGAGGATTATCCCGCGGTATATGGAGCTAATACGATTCCAGATTTCCTTGTAGGGCACGCAGTGGCTTATTGGCCGACTGCGAAGACCTCCGAATCATTCAGAAATCATTTGGCGCCTGGTTTCAAAGAGCTGAACAAAAAGAGCACGCAGCGAGATTAGAACAGGTTATTAAATGGGCCCTTACACATCATACAGTGGGTCTAATCTCATAATCAGGATTGGGTTTCAGGTTCGTTATATCATTGTCTGGCCTCTTGTGTTGATGAAGGCCTAATTCAAGTCAGTGTCGTCCCTCTAACACGTAAACATATTCAGATTAAAGATGACAGTCTTTAATCTGTGGGATAATAATCTGCTCAGCTGAGCAGCAGGAGGGACGATAATCAGCTGCTTTGGGCAACGATGAGACAACCCCAAAACAGGAAGCTGTTTTCCTTCCTTCTTGTTTTCACTAGTTTTGCATTCAGGGTCAGTGTTACTACTGGTAGCATGAGGCCATACCTGGACCCTACAGAGGTCGGTAGTAACTCCTCCTCCAGGAAGGCTCACCAGTACGTACCATTGCAGGGAGGTTATCTACCAGCACAGCCTCGAGAGACTGGGGCAGATTGGGGTGTGCCGAGTTACACAGGAAATGGCAGAAAACGAGGGGCAAGAGAAATCTGGAGAGATGAATCCGAATGTGAAATATTTTGGTTGAAAGTGTTGACAGCATGTATGGAGGAGCAGCACTGAGTGTCTACAGCCAGCTTTTAAACACGGTGGAGGCACAATCGTGGATGCTGTTACCTTCACACTTTGATCCACTGTTGTCATCTATAAAGCATCTGATTGGCAGGAGCTTCATGTGTCAGCATGACAGCGATGCCAAACACCATGCCAACACCATGCCAAACACGATGCCAAACACGATGCCAAACACGATGCCCAACACCATGCCAAACACGATGCCAAACACGATGCCAAACACGAAGCCAAACACGATGCCAAACACGAAGCCAAACACGATGCCAAACACGATGCCAAACACGAAGCCAAACACGATGCCAAACACGAAGCCAAACACGATGCCAAACACGATGCCCAACACGATGCCCAACACGATGCCAAACGCGATGCCAAACACGATGCCAAACACGAAGCCAAACACGATGCCAAACACGAAGCCAAACGCGATGCCAAACACGATGCCCAACACGATGCCAAACACGATGCCAAACACGATGCCAAACACGAAGCCAAACACCATGCCAAACACCATGCCAAACGCGATGCCCAACACCATGCCAAACACCATGCCCAACACCATGCCAAACACCATGCCCAACACCATGCCCAACACCATGCCAAACACGATGCCAAACACGATGCCAAACACGATGCCAAACACAAAGCCAAACACCATGCCAAACACCATGCCAAACGCGATGCCCAACACCATGCCAAACACCATGCCCAACACCATGCCAAACACCATGCCCAACACCATGCCAAACACCATGCCCAACACCATGCCAAACACCATGCCCAACACCATGCCAAACACCATGCCCAACACCATGCCAAACACCATGCCAAACGCCATGCCAAACGCCATGCCCAACACGATGCCAAACACCATGCCAAACACGAAGCCAAACACGATGCCCAACGTGATGCCCAACACGATGCCAAACGCAATGCCAAACGCAATGCCAAACACGATGCCAAGCCAAACAATGCAGTAAATGCACACCTGGATAGGTACCATCGCGGTTATACACAAAAGAAACTATATTTGCTCTTTTTCAGTTTTACTACATGATATCTGATGGTGTCTGAGGACAACAGTCCAAATAAAACACTGTCAGTCTGAATCATCACTGCATATACCCCAGTTGTACTTCCTTAAAATTAGCTGAAGCTGTGGATGTCTTAACTCAGCGGTCTCCAACCTTTTTTGCCCCACGGATCGGTTTATGCCCGACAATATTTTCATGGACCGGCCTTTAAGGTGTCGCGGATAAATACGACAAAATAAAACTAGTACCGGTACCAAAAAAAAGAAGATTTATTCATAACACACGTGAAAAGACCCAGGGAAACCGAGTAAACGATAAAAACGGTAACAAAATAACGCTGAAAACCGATAAAAACCCTGAAAACCAGACATTTCACACCTGAGCCTCAACTCTCGCGGCCCGGTCCGAGGCCCGGGGGTTGGGGACCGCTGTCTTAACTCACAGGAGCCAGACACCAGCCGTTGCTCCTGCTGTGTCCCCCCTTGAGATCATTGACTGTTTCCACCGTGTGTTTCTTTGTTCTTCACCTGTTTGTATTGTTTTGATGCAGGCCTGGCAAGTCCTGGGGACCACCCAGGCTGAAAATGAGAACGAGCAGGCAGCGATTGTCTCCCTCCAGAGGTAATGACAAACAACTGCATTCATTTAAAACCAAAAATCGCTCGCAGACATTGGAGAACTGTCAGCTGTTGCTGCTCGGGAACACCATATGTTTGCACAAGTGGGACACTGTGGAAATATCATGTGAAACGATGAAGCCCAGCACGTGAAATTTGCCTGCGAGGTTTCACTGAACTGTTAACAGCAGTAGGTTCAGCTAGAACGAAAGTCATAACTATATGTTAAAACAGCATTATAAACTGTGATGGTGTTCTTCTCATAATCAGGATCAGGATCAATAAAGTATCCTGATTATAAGAAGAACTCCATCACAGTTCAGTTATCCTTAAATGGGAGAGCAGGCTCTGGGAGTTTGATTCCTAAAACAGAGACATGGACGGTGATAGCACAGAGCAGAAGCCTCAATGAGAGGTGGCCCACTTTCATTCACACTGGTGACGCCGGAAATGACACCTTTCTGGGAATGTGAGTACCGACAACAGAAAACACAAGAGACAGCCATTCAGGAGGAAGCGTTCTTCCTTCAGGTCCATTTCTCAGAAGAAAGACACCAGACTAGGAAAACGTGACCGCTGTTAGACGTGGAGTACAAACGCTGTGCGCTGTGATGCAGAATATCTTAGTTGGCTGAGCTTCCTGCAGTGCAGCAGAGTCCTGCACGTTCCTTTGTGGTTTGAATGTCTTTGTTATGTGACGGCTCTGCGACGCTCTTTGTGTATGAAGATTAAATGTTTTTAGCTTGTGGTGACAGTGGCATCGTTTCAGATTCACAACACTGCTGGATTTATTTTCATCTGTTTGTTGAATATGTCACATGCTTAACTTTGTTTCGCCATGTTTATGCTTTAATCCAGAACATGAGCTCCACCTGAAAATAAGAATTATCTGTCTTCTTTGACACAAAGGCTACACCGACAGTAGCTGTGATCGAAGGGCAGACTTTAAGATATAACTCGAAAACCGCATCACGTTAACTGTTTAATAATTACTGCCAAGTCCATTTTCAGACAGGTGACTGAAAGGTGGGTTTTTGACGAGGGGAGACCCGCTCCCTTGTTATTCAACAAATTAAGCAGATGAAAGATCTGATTCCAATTGTTCACCTTCTGTTTAGTAGCTGTTTGCTGGAAACTGCCAAAAAGATGAGACGTTATATGTAAAGTTCATCATTAGGCTGGAAAACAAAATAAACATGGAAAGGCCAGTTCATGCCTTCATAAGAAAATCACAGAGGGCTGGAAGAGCTAAAGCAGAGCAGAAGTGTTGATGCAGATGATGCAAAGAGAAAAGTACGGCAAACCGGAGAAATGAAGCAAACCACATCGTCTGTCAAACACAGGAGGCTGTGCTATGGCTCGGGCACAATTGTTTATTGATGGTGTGAGTGATAGAGGTAACAGGATGCACTGGGAAGTGTACAAGGCTATAGCCTCTGCTAAATGGTGCAAAACTGATAGGAAGGATTTCACAGTGCACACCAATGATAAGAAGCATACTGCACATAGCAAGGCAAAGATGGCCGACTCACTTTCAGCAGATCGTGCTCTTTAGTTACTGAAGAGAAAACTGGAGACAGAGATCCCAAAAAGTAACAACAGCAGGAGGTGACGGCCTGGCAGATCATCTCGATGAACAGCTGTCGAGGTACAGGCCGTCACTGACTGCAAAGGAAAAAACTTGTGTCTGACTGTCTGATTATTTTTAAGCCTGTAAAAATGGGGACTAAGTATAAAAATGTCTATAATTCCAGTTTCGTATTTTTGTTAAACGCCTTGAAGTCTGCACTTTGATCACAGCTTAATTGTTTGATTAAAATCCACTGTGACGTGTACGGAGGCAAACAAGGCAACACATCGTGTGAGCATTTATGGGCCTAACTTTATATGCAGTGAATGTCCTGAACAGGGTTCATTTGCAGCGGGGCTGAAATAATTTGGTTTGTGCGAGATTAGGATGGTTTTAAGGAAGCTGGCACATCAGCTGTAGCAAATCTTGTTGAAAGCTAAATCTCGTTTGGCCTCCCCTTTAGTCTTTCGACTAATCCAAGTCGTTCATCCAACGCTGTTCTGTTCTTCTTCCCTTTTCCATTATGAAGTGCCAGCGCAGTGGCAAGCGTCCACGTGATATAACCGGTGATATAACTTCAGCAATCACTAAAACATACTTTCCGTCTCTGGAACAAGCACCCATGCCGTTTTGCCTAAATGCAAAGCTAATTCAAAGCATCAGCTGTGGGTAGCATGCAGACACGACTCTGCAGAGACGGAGCAGGAGAGGTGCTGCTCATTCGCTCTGGCCCAGGAATCATTAGCCTTGGCCTGATGTTCCTCTGCTTCGGCCTGTCCCAATTAATGCTTGTCAAATCTAGATTTCTCTTTGAAGTGAACACCTCACTTGATTTCTCTTCTGAATGAATCGTGTCTCCATCCAGGTGTTTGGAGCTCCACCCAAACAACCTTACAGCCCTCCTGGCTCTGGCAGTGAGCCTGACCAACACTGGTATGCGCCACGATGCCTGTGAGGCCCTCCTCCGCTGGCTGAGACACAATCCCAAGTACAAGCAACTTGTCAAAGGCAAGACTCATCTAACGGGATCTCCAAACTCCCAGCGC
>NC_140460.1:10000-152500 GCF_963576455.1 Neolamprologus multifasciatus | reverse complement strand
CCCTCTCTGTTACTATGGTAACGCGTAAACATTTCTTTCAAAATAAGACACACAACTTCAACACGGGAAAGACCCAGGGAACTGAAACCTCAAGCCTCGCAGCCCGGTACCCAAGCGACCTGTCCGTGGCCCGGGGGTTGGGGACCGCTGATCTAGTGCGCTTTGGGCCTCTTAGTACCGACCCAGGGCTCGCAAAATTTCAAAATCCCTGGTAGCCCTTCAGGCAGGGACTCTTCAGTTTTTGGTAGCCCAAAATAAATTTAAGTAGCCTGAATAAAGAAGAGATCAGTTTTTTGATTGATGTTTTGTTTCCTGCTTTGTTTCCTTTACAATATTACACATTATAGTATAATGTTGTAACAGAAACAAAACATTAATCAAAAAATTGTTGAAACACAAATTACAACATTGTATAAAAATTACAATCATCAACTCAAATACTTGGTTCTAATTGAACAGAAATTTCTATGAACTTGTAAGAACTGTGTAGGACATGAATCAGTCTGTGTCAGATCCTGAATCTGACATTTCCACTGAAGTCACGGGTAAGAGGAAAGTGGAACCAAGATCGAGGCCATTTGCTTTTTGAAGTTTGCAAAGACTGCTACATTGTGCCAGTGGTAGTTCACTCTTTGCAACATAGTAGCTGTTCTATTTGCAATTGGTGTTTGTTCTGGGAAAGATATTGCAAATTGAGCAATAATGGATTTCTTGCATTTCTCATGGGTTCTAATGGGGGCCTTTCTTAAAATTACTGGTCCCAGTAACAAAGGCGCTTGTCGACAGAAATGGAGGGAAAACCAACAACACAGCCGGCAGAACATTATGTTATTTACACGGGTGCACATAAGTGGTCCGCATGTGCGCATTCGCTGTCAAAATAAAAGACGCGCAGCAGATAAGAAGTTGCAGCGCGCGTTTGCGTCCATATAAAAGGCTGTTTTTGTCCTAGAGTGGGATTTTCACGGCACATTCTGCACCACATCTCTGTGCGTTCATCATTTGTTTGAAGCCAGCTCACCTCCTGCAACCACTTGTCCGAGAATACGCGCTTCTTTTGTGGTTCGGACTCCTTCTGACATTTCTTTGGAGGTGGAGGAACACCAAAGTAATTGCTTAAAGGAGCTTCTTCGACATCTTTAAGAGTTCTAAACAAATGTCTGTCCTCCTCCACAAAATCTTATGTACGCAAACACGCGTTGCAACTTCTTATCTTGTGCGCGTCTTTTATTTTGACAGCGAATGCGCACCTGCGGACCACTTATGTGCAGCCCTGGTTGCGCGATCAACCTCTCACATGTTTAAGCTGCGGGAGATTTCACTTGTCATGTTTGCATAGTAAGCTAACGATTGATAAGACGATGTCAGAGGAATTGGTGCGCAAATTATCGTCACTCACCAATCAGTGCTGTCGCTCTCTATACACAGTTCACGCGATTGCAAAGTGAAAGCAAAAAACAAGCGCAAATTCAAACGCGATTTCAATATGTCACATATTGACAGTGGCTCACCGATGCCAATTAACAATTAATTATATAATTACCCAGCTACATTTCCGAAAGGATGCAAAAGCATTGACATATATTTTTCCTTCCTATGACAGCCCAACGGGCAGGGCAGAGATAGATTTTGGTAGCCCGACTGGAAAAATCGCTAGCCCCGGGACGTCGGGCTAGCGATTTTGCGAGCCCTGCGACCGGTCAGTATTTAAACACCACAGCCGACTTGAGTATTGTCGCTGAACGTGTCCATCCCTCTGCTGACAGCAGAACAGCACGCTACGTCCCATGGATCAGATCAAACTGGTTTCTTGAACATGACACTGAAGTCTCTGTACTAAAACCACCACAGTCACCAGATCCCAACAGAGCATCTCTGGGATGTGGTGGATAAATCTGCAGCAGCTGTGTGTGTTGGTTGTGTGTTATTATCGTGCTGATGTGAACCAGGATCCTTCAGGAAGGTTTCCTGTGAGCGTGTGCTGTGCTTTCTAATACTGTACATACTGTAAGAGCAGACGTCCAAACACACGCAGCAGACACGAAGCCCCAGAGTGAGGATGAGCCACGAATATCAAGGGAGAGCTTGTGCAAACAGATGCAGTGAGGCGCAGCAAACTGTCACAGCAATATGCGAACTGTCGCGCTGCCAAACCTGGCCTGGTGAACTGGCACACATATGCTCTGGCTTGTGATCCAGCACAACGACGCAGTCCGCACACACAAACACACACATAATTACGCAGAGAACTAAAAATAATCTCAGATGCATATTCACTCCACTAGAACACACAGGCATGCGACAAATAAAAAGGACACGCAAATACACCCGAGAACCTTTCTACCATTTTTCTGTATGCAAATGAGCTCCATCCTCCCAGCACTGCAGGCCGGCATGAATATTACTCACTGTTAAATCCAGCCTCCCGCATTTGACTTGGTAATATCAGGTCCCTGCTGGAAAAATAGCTCTGAACACAAAGGGAGATAATTATACACCAGTGCTGGGCTTAGCCAGAGATGAAGGATCCCTGTAACAGACCATGACCTCTGCATGTGCCCGTCTACCTGCAGGTGGGAAACAACAGCAAGGACATCCTTTGTGATATAACTCAGCTATCCTTAAATTACCCTTCTTCAGTTACTTTTAACCAGGGGAGATGTTACAACGCTCCAAAACAGCCCCTTCTTATTCAGGTCTCTAAAGAAACACTGCTTTGTCACGCTGTCGCTGCAGATGGAAGAACATGTGATGTGCAGCACCCAGATTATCTAATTCCTAATTAGTCCATCGATTGCATTACAGACACTGCTAGCTGATTTTTCAGGTCCTTCAAAGGTGGACAGCGTTTAAGCCTCGAATAATTAAATAATAATTGAAGCGATGTCGCTGATGAGTTTTAAATTGCACTAAATGACTGAATGCAAGTCTTGAGTATGTGGGTTATTTAGGCTGGCAGCATCTGACACCACACGCCACACTGAGCTGTACCCAACCTTCACTACCTGACATTTCCTATTCCTCAATCAACCGACGACTCGCGCTCTTGTGCAGGACTACTTGTTGTGGAACCGCCTCGGGGCCACGCTGGCGAACGGCGATCGAAGCGAGGAGGCGGTGGAGGCTTACACAAGAGCCCTGGAGCTGCAGCCGGGGTTTATCCGGTCCCGCTACAACCTGGGCATCAGCTGTATTAACCTGGGGGCACACAGGTGAGTGATCTGTGAGAGGGATAGCATTTCTATTCTGTTTGCGTGATGCAGTGGAGCAGAATTAATAAGCATAAGAGTCGAAGTGTAGGTCAGAAAGGGCAGCAGCTGAAGTAAGACAATGCACAGAGTTAATATGTGAATTTTCATAAATGCCAAATAAAGCATGACATCTGCACACTGAGAAGGCTGCAGACGATATTGGCTTAAAAATGAAAATGTGGCTGATTAATTTCCTGTTGATAGATTTATTATTGCAGCTCGAATCTAAATTGCAAAATGTGCGACTTGGTGCAAAAGATCTCTTCTTATGAATCATTTATGTCGTGTGGTGAGTGGATACTGTCTGCACATTCAGCTCACGATACCAATCATATGCATTCATATTTCAAAATTATCATAGAACGAGTTTTAATATGTACCTGCCAGACAACACGCAAAAGGCAAACGCTCATCCACAAACAGGAAATATTCAGATTGAAGCTGTCAGCGCAGAAATACAAGCAGCAGCACGTGACCGGAAATCTGACACGAGCAGACATCAACACATATCCAGCCAGTTACACTCAGAGATGGGCAGTAACGCGTTACTGTAATCCAATTACTTTTTTCAAGTAACGAGTAAAGTAAGGGATTACTATTGCAAAAACGGTAATTAGATTACCGTTACTTTCCCGTAAACACAAAAAATATTTTATTTTATGTGCTGGAATGTGCAGAAAATAGGTTTAAATGTTAAACTAATTTCTTCCAGTCAGAGAATGTTGCAGATAATTAAATTTTTGCTTGATGCATAAAGTTAAAAGATTAAAACTAATAAAACAAGTTTTAAAAAGAGACTTTTCCATTTGATTACATTTTGTATGATGATTATGCAGAAAAAGTAGAATTGGGCTGAAAGATCTATCACTTTATCACCTATTCAGGTTGTAAATCCTGTTTTTAAAAAGTAACTAAGTAATTAATTACTTTTGAAAATAAGTAATCAGTAAAGTAACGGGATTACTTTTGGGGGGAAGTAATCAGTAATTAGTTACTGATTACTTTTTTCAAGTAACTTCACCAACACTAGACAGCCGTCAGTGGCTGAAGTAAATAAATAGCATAGACACTAACAAAATAAAAGCATAGAAATAGAAACAACAGG
Organism: Neolamprologus multifasciatus; assembly: GCF_963576455.1. NCBI lineage: Eukaryota > Metazoa > Chordata > Actinopteri > Cichliformes > Cichlidae > Neolamprologus > Neolamprologus multifasciatus. The sequence goes on along the minus strand of NC_140460.1, from coordinate 148,144 downwards.
ACTTCAGGCTAAACTAGTTCAAATGAGTAAGTTTTCTAAACCTTACCAAATAAAAGGTTTGTGCTACACTAAAACGCAAGAAAGGCCTTGACGTTGAGGTAGCTTTAAATGTCTGCACATTTGCCTTAATGCAACCACACAGGTCCTGTTAGTTTGGCAGCTGAGACGTCTGCAGAGTGATCAAGTGCAGTAAGGTTTGTTTTGGCCTTTTTGTTTATATTCTTGTTGTGCAAAATGAGTCTCGTCTTCCTCACCCCAACCGACTGGGCGGGCCTCTCTCTGAGCCTGGATCTGTCCAAGGTTTCTTCCTGTTTGATGGCAGCAAACTTTCTCAGGGTCATCTTTACCACTATGTAGCATCGCCTCTTCTTTTAACAACAGTCTGTACGTGTCTCAGAACTGAGGAGACCAGCTGATGGAAGTTTGTGATGACTTGCTTTTATCACTTCTTCCCCAGAGAGGCGGCCAGCAACTTCCTGACTGCCTTAAGCCTTCAGAGGAAAAGCCGGAGTCGCCAGCAGTCCCACCAGGTGATGTCTGGAAACATCTGGGCGGCTTTGAGGATAGCTTTATCCATGATGGACCAGCCTGAACTCTTCCAGGCGGCAAATATCGGCGACTTTGATCTTCTCATGCGGGCCTTCAACTTAGACATTTGACGACCAGGAGGCAGTAAAGCTAACATCTGCCCCCTCTTCACTTACTATCTGATTTCTACCCAACAGCCAAAAGTCCAAAGTGCACACATCAGAAGGGACTGATGGACGTCAGAGACAACAGTGTATTTTTACGCACGTCCAAATTAACTACGTCAAAGCTATTATATTTTTCACCCAAGTACCTCGGAGCAGGGGACAGGTTCTTCCAAGGGTTTGAAGGGACTGCTCTGTGTTGGATTTGCACTGTAATTTGTGATTTCCCTGAAGAGCACAAGGACGGGCAAAGATTGTACGAGCAATGCCTTAGAGAACACATCAATTAAACCTGAGTCATCCAGCGGAACAGAGCAGAGACGGGTGTACGAGCCTGACCTCACAGGCCGTTTTCACAGAAAAGAGGAAAAACGTTTCCCGATTTCTCTCCTGAAGGATTTAGTGAGCAAAGACTGCAGCGTATAACTCCAGACTCTGTTCCTGGCTTATTTTCATCCTCTTTCATGGGAAAATAACGATACTGCATGAATAAGCATTTTCATAACTGGATTCTTGTTTAACATACTTTTAGAAGTTTTCCCTTTGCACATAAACAGATATAACTTCCTCCGTCCGAGTGGAATGTGCAAGCCAGGTCTGTAAAGCCTTACCCGAAAGCATGCGACCAACAATATTTATTTATACTATTTTTATGGAAACAGAAAAAACCCACACTAAGCCATTTTCAGACTAGTTTCATTTTCTTTAAATAACTGCTGTCTTTTGAACTTGAAAGCTTTCTGAGCCACTAATTTTTGTTTCGCTGGGTTTTTCTCTCCTTTTTTTGGCTCCTAGCTCCTCTTTGTTCCCTTTAAGCTGACTGCAGAAACACAGAAAAGCTGAGCAACAGCAATCTATAAAACCTTCATTAGTCTTTTCAAACTTTAGCATATGAAAACGTTATTCTTAGTCTAAAAATATCTCTTTTTATCTTCTTCTGCTAGTTCTGGGATGGCGTCAGAGCTCCTAATGACTACTGTACACATTATACAGTCCTTTTTATTTTTGCTGACCGGTTTGTTTTCTGTTGTCTGCTGACGCCGTCACTGCTGTCTTTGCTGCTCCTCCAAAGACAGCAACGCTCATGCATTTAATAGTCATAATGCACGATTTAAATATTTCCGTAAGCTTGGGCAGAATGCTGCACATGTATGATGAACGCTGTTCGTTTCACCACACACTTCACATCAGGTTGCAAACTCGAGATGGTTATGCATCTGCAGAAAACATGATTGTGTGAATGCAGTGACTCTCCTGCTGCAGGCAGAAAGCTTTTCCTTACACTTTTTAGCTGACAGCTTCACTTGCATCACTGCTGCTAGTTTGAAAGTCACTCTCTGAAGTGAATACCCTGTACCTCGCTGTGCAACAGAGTAAATGATAGATAATCTTCTGTACTGCATAGCTCAGCACATTCGGGTGTTTATCAGGCGTGTCCACGGTCTGGGTGCTGCAGAAAGTGGTTTTATTGTAGCTCCTATGCAAAAGGTCATGTTTTATGTTGCCATTCTGAATTGTTGTGGGTCCCGTCTGCCTCGGCGGACCGAAAGGAAGCGTCGTTTCGGTGTTTGGAAAGAACGCTATCAGGCAGAAGCAGAGACCAGTGCGCGAGCCATTCATCTTCCAAACTGTACAGCCGGGTGTCACGGTCTGGACAAGAAGAAGTGTTTCATCGGGAAGTTGCCAGAATGAAAACAAGTGTCCTCCCAGGGAGAAAAGTGGTCAGAGGCTCTGACGAGAAGAAAGACTGATCGACACAAAGAGTGCAGCCTTCTGCTTTTAGAGCCAGGCGCACGGACACGGCGTCTTTGACATCAGTCGCATCCATCAAATTCATCCATGTGTTGAGCTTTATCAAGCTCCATACATTCTGTCCTTGTTGTCACACTAGCTGCATTAATATTCGCGTCTGTGGCGCTGATGAAAAAAGATCAGCTGCTCTACTTGCAGATACTTAAAAAATGTTGGCACAGACTCTATTTATCACACACCAGGATAAACAGATCAAACACTGGACGAGGAGTCAGTGATACACAGCACATATGTGCATGCCTCTAACAGTCGGCCTCAGAGGGGAGCGAACAGCGACTTTGGCAGTGAGGCCAAAGCAGGGTGCATGCACAAATGCATCCACTGTGGGAGACTGGACGATGATAAAAGGTGTCCTTCACTGGAGCCAATCAGGTTTACATCAGGAGTTTGATTAGCATTAAATTACTGTGGGAGTCAAATGTAAGCATGCTTGCAGCTCCATGCGAGGGTCTGATGCCAGTTTGGCCCGGACTGAAAGGGGTGGCGTGAAATTTGCTTCCAGCACGTCTCCAAAAACAAAAGTGTGACTCGGCCGGCAGAATGGGTTTAACCAAATAACTGCAAAGTTTGTGACGGCGCCATGAACCTGCATCGAGCTTTAGAGCCGTCTGGCTGTTAGCGTGTTAATATAATAAAGTTAAAGCTCTGCAATCCCTCACCTGCTTTCTTGGGTGTTCAGCCGCTGTTCTTCACATCACTGCCACACCTGTCAGTCGTAATACTCTCATCCAATCACCTTCTTGCCCGCCTTCTTTGAGCCAATTAGCTTCCACTCTGGTTTAAATCTGTGCTCTTCATCATTCTCCCTTTCAGTCATTTGCACAACCCACCTCGTCCCATCTCCATTTTCATGTTCACCACCACCAGCGTCTAGACTCCAGGGGGTCCTGTCCTAAATCCTGTTACTGCTGGGACAGGTAAGACGGGTCACCAGAGTCTGATCGCCAAATACGTCCATTTCTTTGTCTCAACAAATCATGTTCAGTTCTTGATCTCTCCTTATTGAACACAGGAGATATTATCAGTATGTCAGCATTGCAGAGTGCTGCATTTCGCTCAAAGCTCCACTTTTAGGCCCACAGAGCAGCTGGCATCCAGTGCACGACGCTCCCCCTTCAGTTTCCTTTGCTTTAACCCAGCCCTGTAGTAGGTCCCTATCAGCGAGTGGTTCTGCAGGCCAGGAGCTGTTCCACATTTCTACCTGACATGCCCGTCCCCCCAGGTGTTTTACAAAATCTAGTTGTCTTATGAGGCCCTCGCTCTTTTCCATTACAGGTTTCCACAGGTTCGTGTTTTTTAAAGGAATCATTGCTGGGCCACAACCTTCTTCTGCTGTCCACATCTTTCCATCGTGCATTGAGATAGGATGCAGTTTTCTTTATTTGCTGAACCTACTACTGTACCTTCTCAGGTGAACTGACCTAGCCTAACGCATGCACCTGTGCAACAAACCGAGGCTGTTTGCATGTTAGATCCTTTACATTTCTACTTTTTTAATGACGTTTTCATTCGTATGCATGACATACATGGAAGTGCTTTCTCTCTCGACCCCAAGAAAAGTAAATATATCGTGAGGTTTCCTTGCAATATTGCTATAATGCACTTTTGAGTTCGCAAACTTAAACATGATGTATATAAACAGTATGTATTCTACACAAGATGCTTTTTCTTGCATGGAAGTGTGAGGCTCAAAATAACGAGGCCCAGCACACTGCAAACATACTTCAGCTTGAATACTGGATAATCATAGTTATGCACAAATGTTATATTTATTACAAATTACAAACACGTTTGTAGCCACTGCAATGACCCCAACCTATAAAGCTGTCTAGCTGTTATTGCACAACTCTTAGTGCTGTTTTTATGTAGACTTTCACAACCTGCTGCGACCCTTTAACCGCTGTTTTTATAAGGTTTTAATGTTTGCAAGAATCACTGCTCCATTAGTTCAGTTTACACTTAAGAAAGAGGGAGAGTAAACGTGGACAGTCATAAAACTTACACAGACTTGCTCACCGTGTCTTCTGTTGTGGAGACCTGAAGTGTTCAAAGGTGTTACGCAGTTTTATGGATCGAAAACAGACCAAATACAATCGTACATGCTCACTGACCGCTTTGTTAGCTACACCTGTTCAGCTGCAGAGATGCAGATGTGATTGTGAATGTGGTTGTTGGTACCAGAAGGACTCGTGTGACTACTTCAGAGACTGTTGACTCCTCTCTAGTTTACACAGAGTCTGAAACCAGGAGCAGCAGATGTAGAAGAGCATCTGTGAACATGTCACCACTGCTGTCAGCTAACAGGAAACACACGGACCATCAAAACTGAAGATTCGAAACACGTCTGATGCTCCTTGATTTCTCGGTCAGAATTTGGCATAAGCATGAAAACATGGCTGCCTGTGTCAGTGGGTCAGATTGGTTGTGGTGTAATTCTGGTCCCCTTGGTATAAAAATGAGCATCATTTAAACACCGCAGCCTACCTGACAACGACCACGCTGATAAATGTTTCCATTCAGCTTCTTGGATAAAATAAGATTTAATTATATATTGAATTTATTAAAAATGTGTGCAGGGGCACTAGCAAGGTGTACCCAATAAACTGTCCAGTTAACGATCATAATGAGGCAATCACATCTTGTTTCTATTAACTGAAAAACTAATAAATACCCAGACACACAAATAATTCTTCACTCTAATGAAACAATGATGCTGAAATAAAAAGGTCAAAAAAAGACTCCAGAGCAGGCACATTATTCTTCATTTCACTGGAGTAACTTTGTTTTTGTGTCTCAATGAGACACTTTTTATTTGGCTTTGTCCACTTTTATTATCTCTAAACGATTTGTGCTTTTAAATGTTGGCGCTGAGGTACAGAAAATCATAAAGCATTTACGAAGTGATGGCTTCACTGGTTGGGCTCATTACGGTTGCTGTTGCAGACTCCTCCACTGCTGCGGTTCAGAACTTTGTTCTCATTTATTTGCGTCACAGTATATGAATCATATATTTTGAGGGATGAAATTAGAAATAATGTAATTTGTATACAGCCACTTGTTTATTGAAACACCTATAATGCATATTACTCTCCCTGTATAATCACGAGGACAGCAGTAGCACCTTTGGAACAATATGAAAGTAATCTTTTAAAATAAAGTGTTGTTATATATTCGACACTCCCGTGTCTTTATTGTGCGACTCCTGCCCGACACGAGGAAGCCAGGTCTCAACAAACATGTCGTTTATTAAATGATCCAAACATCGTGAGGAAACAGTGCCACTGGTACTGCCGTGACTCTGTTCACATACACCGAAGCCATATTTGGGTACATTACAAAAGTCAGCTTAAAATCATCAGTTGAAGGAGAGAAAACTACAGAAAGGACACAAAAAAGATTAGAAACAGAAGCTTTTTGACATTTAGTTAAATGAAGCTCACAAGAGAACAACGGTACAACCCAAATGACTAAATGTCTCTAGTTAACATGCTGACAGTGAAAAACCTTTCTTCCTTTTTTAAATGACAAAATGAACCTTTACGTTTTCAACAAGAGAAGAATGGACGCGAGCTGGAGAGGAAAGAAGAGGACAGAAACACAAAGACGGGACCACGAGGAGCGTTTACCCATCATCAGGCAAAAGCTTGTCACAAACACAAGACTTGCATAGAGATGTTTAGCGTTCCCCGATGCATAGACAAACAGTTGTTCTGGTAAGAGGCTAAGATTTGCTCGGGGAAATCGAGGCACAGTGTTGTTAAAGGGGAGTCACATGGATTCATTATATAAATTACATTTGTGTTTTTGTCTGTGTCGATGAAAGAAACCATCGCGGTGCTGTTCTGCTTCTCTTTTCTACTCTCTTTGTCAACAGCACGTCTTCCCTTTGAGCACGAGAGCCTAAAATAATTAACTGAACGTTTGATAAAGTACGATTAATTTGAGCAGAACTCCGGAAGCAGACCGCGCTCTCCGAGATGAACAAAACGTGAATAAAAGTAAAGATATGAAGCCAAGTATGGAGATACTGACAGTGAAGAGCACAGTGTTTAATCCATCCTGTACGTGATGAATATTACTGAGCAGATAAGTGAGCAGAGAGCCGGTGGCTGCAGCTGCAGCTGTAGCACCAGTGTATACATTCAGAGGAGGTCACTGTACAGCTGTTCTCATACAGCTGTTCAACAGCAGATTTGGTTATTAGTGCATATTGCTCTAAAACATTCAAACGTGGCCTGAATCATTTTAGCGTCTGGGTTACAGTCCGAATCTGTCAGAGTGATAAAAGAACCACCGTGAGCCAGGTGCAGCCGAGGAACAGTCGAGTTTGCAGATATTTTGCACTTTGAGCAACAAGTATGTACACAAAAGGTTCGCCTGCGTTACTGTGTAACCTCCCTGAACAGGGACGACTGGACAGCCAGGCTGGCCTTAGCTAGATCGAATCAAATGAATATGATCTTTGGCAGTGCTGCACTCTGGTAGTTTGTGACTGGAAGTACAGTGCAGGTGCAGGAAAGAGTCAAAAAAGTGCAACAGGGACAGAAATGACGTAATATCCTGACAGCTCGGCCGGCGCATCAGGGCGTTGAAGTCTTTTCATTAAACGTGACACACGTACACGTCGGCCTCGAGCATCACCGGGACAAATCTAGTTCACGCCCATTTATCACTCTGAAGCTCACGCGGTGACTTCCACGTGTGGAAAACCAAAACTTTTCTTTCTTAGTGAAGTTTGCTTCATATTCGTTTTACACGAAGCACTTGGGATTGCACTGGTGAAGGAGCATCGCTCCTCTTTCCAGTTTCTCAGGAGGAAAAACATTCAATGCAAAGCCGCCTGCAGCCCAGGAGCTTCGTGTTTGTTGCTGCAGCTTCAGAGCAGGGCTGGCAGTGAAGCACTTACGTACACATTTATAAAATGCACTTTGGGAAAGAAGGAAAATCGGCACAGTGACTGAAGGCAGAGAAGAGGAGAAAGACTGAGATTTGATGGCGTCGTGTAAAGAGCACGATCGTAGAAATTGCACAGATCCCTCTGTACCAACACTGTAGAGACAAGTTCTTCCTTTGAACACAAACGTTGATATACACACATTTAAAGCTTAACACTAATACACAAAAAGCACGTCGCTTTCCTTCTGACCAGACTTCCTGGTTGCTCTAGAATGACATCACAATAAGGCAAGCAGCTGGTCGGCGAGGTTATCCCATCGTTCCCACTGAGATCTGCCAGTCTGGGTCTGTGGTTATGTAAAGGACACGGGCGCAGCGAGCGGCGGTTTAACTGCTCGACAGTCGATGGTAAAAGTAGATGTAGCCCAAGTCCTTCGGAGGTCTTTCTGACAAACACACTTTGTGGTCGTTGTAGATCACCCACCTGCAGCGGGAGAAGCGCACATTAAATTTACACAAATGCTTTTAAAGTGTCATTTTCTCAGATTTTAACGGTTCATTATTCTTTTTCTACTCGGTGTGAAGAGGAAACAGGCTCAGCTATGATCCAGCAGCCAGACTGCTGATCGTACAACTAAAATAATCTCTGCACACAGGTAATGTAACGAGATGAGACATCAGAGATGTGTCAGGCCTGCATGTCGTCAGCTCTGCAACACTGCGTGCCGCTCACCGTCCCTCCTTTTTGATGTGACAAACATAATGTCCGGACATCGTGGACGCTCCCATGTGACTGATGAAGGCAAAGAGCTCATATCCTTAGAAAAAGAAGGAGAACAAAGTCAGTGAGTGACAAACTAACGCAGAAAACCAGTTAAAGTGATGATTAAACTGCTCGTTTTCAGTTTTAACTTAAAAACAGGTGATTTGTTGAGCACGTGGGGATAAAATGAAGGCATTTAACTTGTTTTTTGATGCTGCTGCACCTTGAAACTCGGTGCCCAGCAGCACGTGGGTGCAGCATGCGTCATAATCAGACCTGACTGGGGCTAAAAAGGCCCGTGGACGCTCACAGTGTCGAGATTAAATTCAAGGGCAGAGCATGTTTCTGTTGGAGGTCGTGCACTCACGTCCTGGTCCGTCTTTGACTCTGGGGCCCGACGCGTCGCCGTCTGGGGACAACGTGGCGTCGCTGTGCGAGTTGGAGAAGGCGTTGTCATTGGGCTCTGTGTCAGCCATGTCTGAAAGGGCATCGCTCTCCTCCTCCTCCTCCGGGTGGGTGAAGATCCAGTCGAGAGCTCGTTCAAGATTATTGTTCTGTAAAATGCCAAAAGCGACACAAACACGGTGAGCTCGCTGACATTCAGGACTGAAAAGGCCGTAAATATCCCAGGAACGCCAAGAATCACAGGGAATCTCTTCTTCTCATGCAGATGTGAAACTGCTCACTAGGTGATGTCCCATTCTTATACAAGTGCTTTAACCTCCTGAGACCCGAACTCGTCCACAGCAGCAGTTTTTATTTCTCTTTGATATTTGGTCACATTGGGGCTGATGAATGTTGAAACAGAGAATTACCAGATTTTGTTTTTTTACATTATTTGAGTTTTTATGAAAAATCAGAGCCACATGTGAGGATATTTGTTTAAAACTTTGATAAAACAGTAGCAACATAATGTCCTCGTGAGTGGATATCAGGCCCTCGAGCAAAATTGAGTATTTTGGTCTAAATAACCCAAAATATGTGAACGCAGGTCCTAGCAGGTTAAAGCACTTTCATCTCATTCACACATTCACACAAGCAGCTTTTTCTAACATTCACACTGCAGTGATGCACTGGGAGCAACTCGGGTTCAGCATCTCCAGGCTGCAGCAGCAGGGATCCAACTACAAACCTTCCTTAGTGGATGACCTGCTCTTCATCCTTAACCACACCCACAAATATTTCTGCTTTTCCTGGAAAAATCATTTCCTGAAATGCTCAAACCAACAGTCACAGTAGAAGCAGCCGTGCTCGTGGGAAACCAGAGCTGATGATTGAATTTTGGGGGGATTTATTTTCCCCCACAGCTCCGGTGCATCTTGTCTCACTTTTAGGAACGTGTTAAATGAACAATTATTTACTGGAAAGGTGAACGCAAACATCCGCCTGTGCTCGTTTCTCCACAGAGGATGTTTGCGTTCGGTCCAAAATAGAGGTGTGATTGCTGGGGACTGTCAGCGTGAGGAGCACGTCGGGATGATGAGGAGCACGTCGGGATGATGAGGAGCACGTCGGGATGATGAGGAGCACGTCGGGATGATGAGGAGCACGTCGGGATGATGAGGAGCACGTCGGGATGATGAGGAGCACGTCGGGATGATGAGGAGCACGTCGGGATGATGAGGAGCACGTCGGGATGATGAGGAGCACGTCGGGATGATGAGGAGCTGCCTGATGTTGTCACCGCGCTTGAAGAGCAACTCTCGTTTTCTTCCTTGTGCTAATAATGAACCGAGACTTGAGACCGCCTCTCTGTGTCACACCTCCATCCCTCAGGACCAGTGTGAGCGTTTTTCCACTTCAGCATCACGGAGGCAGCGGGTTGGGCGCACTGATGATGAAGCCTGGTGTGTCTATTTGTGCGTCTGACAGTCTGCTGGGCTATTTCTGCTGAGGGCGCACTTTGAAAGGTGAGAATCAGAGGCCATTTCAAAACAACTGATGATTTACTGCGACTGTATCACGCTTGACTCATTGAAAACATAAATCAATAATAATAATAAATAATAATTCAAAGTGAATCTGATGTGATGATACAGCAAGTTGAAGCGTCAGTGAGCCGTGAGCTGAAACCTGCCAGTTTGTGCTGCTGGGATCACAGCTAAATGTAGACATGTCTAATCACTCATGTACGACCAATCACATCTGCCCTCTGTTTAAAATCACCAACTTCCCCTCCTGACACATTCTTCCATTTGCTTAGTGTTTCTTCGAGGTTTACAGGCTGTACTTCCCTGATTGTTACCCGATTCAGTTTTATAATGACTCCATGAATGGCTGTCAGAGTTTCTGTCCTCTTGCGTTTCAAACTAACAACATTTATGGTGCCTGGAGGTCAGAGCTGTGTTTTCGTCCCATCAGAGACAGTGAAGCGCTCGATGGTTCTTTGTTGTCCCGATTTCCGTCCTCGGCTCTGATTTATTTCTGTATAAATATGTAAAGTATTGTATGTTAAACAGGCTGAGATGCAGGCACCACCTTATCGGCTCAGGCTGACCATCGCTGTCCCCACAGGCCGTTGGTGTCGTTTAAAATAAATCCCTGCTCTCACGAACTGCAGCAGGAGACCTTTTCAGTCACACAAAACGGTATTTGTAAGTAGGCAGGCACGTGCAGAGGGGGGGGCTAGAGGGGCTTGAGCACCCGCCCCTTTCCTGATGGGTGCCCATGGTGCCCTTTTGTTGAGGCAACTTTTTAAAAAAAATATTATTATTATTTTTTTTGTGTGTGTGCGCGTGCGGAGTCCTGTCTGTGCCCCTCAACAATAATATTTAACTATTAATCACAGTTTTGCTAAATAAAAGGATCTGGCTTGCATCAGTCACATGATCGCATTTAACCAATGATCGCTCTTGACTGCAGAACGCGCTGGTTACGAGTCGGGAACGAGCTCACAAAGAGCACGCGCATATTTTGCAGTCGGAGAAACACAAGTTAACTCAGAGACACAGACTGATGCGACAAAACCAGTAAGTAGGTGTACAGCGTACACTGTAGTCTACAGCACACAGGAGTATTAGCTTATTACGGACACGTTGGTAAGCTGTCTTGTTGCAACTGACGAACTGAAACAAACGAGCGTGCTGCGTGTGCAACAGCGTGACAAACATTACCTGTCCTTTTATTAACTGCACATGTAGTGCTGGTCATAGCTGCTGGCTACCTGTGTAAGGCTGTCATGGGTCTGTATCTCTGTCCACCGTTTTAGGGAACATATTTAGTTTTAAAGTAAGTTTCCGGGCTTTTCCTGCCTTTCTGGGGAGATTATATTTCACTAAAAAACGATCTAATATGCAAAACACACGCTGTATTTTAAAGAACATACATTAAGAAGCAGATTATATTAGATTTATATTTTAAATAAGACAAAATTTGGATTTTACAGCAGTAAAATTATTGTATCTCTACAGTTTAAAATAAGCTTTGCCCTGCACAGAGTGGATAGTGAAACAAATGGAATCATCATAAATACATTATTTCATATTTATTACTTCCCCCTCCTCATTGCTTTATTACTGTAGCTCTAGTAATAAATAATAATGTAAGGATTCTGGATCAGCACAGTGATGCCCATAGTGTATACAATATTCTGAAGAAGGTCTAAAATGTCCCTGTGTGTGCGCATGTGTGTGTTTTATTTAGATGGATTTAAAAAAAAATATTACTCATGATATAACAATGTCCAGACATGCCTGGTAAGGACATGAGGAGGAAATAGTAGGAGCTGTGTGAGGCTACTAAAGGCAGGGCTATAACATTTTTCTGTCATCATTTTATTATAGATTTAGTGCAAGAGTTGTTAGGTGTGGATAATTAGATTATAGTTTATTGCAATAGCAAGTTGTGCCTTGTTCTCAGATAGACAGCAAGTGGAGAGTGATATATGAAATGATGGGATGGAAGGAAGAAGAGAAGCAAAGAGTGATTCACAGGCAGAGCCTAAATTATTTCTCACAGTTTTTTGTTGCCTTATGGTTCCAAGCGCTGTCACCAATCTTTGCATTTTGTTATTATCTCATGACACTTGTTTAATCAGCTACCATCTCTCCTATGGACTTTCTAATGTCTACAGTGTCAGATCAACACAGCCCTGCCCTTCCCATATTAGATTCTTGATGAATGTGTGTTGTTGTTATTCAGCCTGGTTCAATGTGCCCCTTTTTAACTTTGAGCACCTGCCCCTTTAAACCTCTCTGCACGGCCCTGTAAGTAGGGATGGGTACCGGTATCCGGTGGTTTCGGATAAAATCTAAACGATACCCATCCCTATTTGTAAGACATCTCAGATACCAAAATAATTATCTGAAGTATTTGAAACACTTTTTTGTGCTGGTGGCTAGAAAGACTCCAGTGGACATAGTGGGCAGAGGACTGACCGTGGCTTTGAGCGCGTGGATGCTGTGAGTGCGGGGGAAGCCCATCGAAGTAAGGATGGCAATGCTCTCCTCGGGGGGCGAGTTGCCCAGCGGGGCGGCGCCCGTGAGGCTGTCACCGGCGGAGGGGCCGGGGTCAATCATGGAAGGCAGAGTGAGCGGCTCTGCAAAGTCTGAAAAAGAGACAAAGGAAAAAATAATGATCAGCACGTTCCCATTTATGTTTAACCTGATTACTGTGCGTTTCTGCTTTGGAGGTCAAAGGTCGCATTTCTAGAGCCGTTTTCACCTGACAACGCTAATTCAAACAGTAAAGCGATTAAAGCTGATCACAGACGTCCGACCGGTGTGTGACTAATTGGCACTATTTCAAACACAGAAGCGGTCCCGTTAGGAGGCGTGTGGGAGGCAGCCGATACTTACTCTGTAGTGGAAACGACACACATGCACCCTGTGGACTGTTTGTCACAGTCATGTAATGTTCCTCTTTCTGAATTCAGACTGAACTTATTATAGTTGGAACAAAAAGCCTCAGAAACACCATCTATCTGCTATCTGGACAGCAGATACTTAACCTCCAATACCATTGCTAGAAATCTCAGGCCATTTCCTGAGAGAGAGGTCTTCTTTGACTTTGAATCAGGTCTGTCACTACTTTCCTTTAGCTGACGTACTGAGAAAATGAGGCACCTCTTGACTTACAGTCATGTTGAAAGTCTATCTGCACGATAGGGACAAAAGATGGTCGTCCATCAAGCCAACCATCTGTACTTTTCATCCAATCAGGCTGGTGTATTTCACAGAAATATTAGGCCACACCTTGTAATCTTTGGATCGATTATGTATGAACTCACCTGGCCATGCAAACCTTTGTGAAAGAATGGACTCTAAAGAGAAGATCTCACTGAGCGTGGTGCTGTAACAGAACGACTCGACGAGTCACCTACTAGATGATCCACGATAACCTTGTAAGTGGTATCACTGCAAAGTGGAAGCACTGAAGAACCACTCAGCCAGGAGGTGGGTGACCATGTAAAGTTACAGAGTCACTGAGTGCTGAGGTGCAGAGCCACCAATGCTGCGAGCTTCAAAGCTCCTGTAAGTGTAACATGTGGCTTGTCCAGTATTTCTGTTCATTTAGTGTATTTGTTACTTCTGAACTAGATTTCTGTCCTTATTATCAGGATGTAAATGTGAAAGAAATGCTGCAGCACGAGTACTAGCAGGAACTAGGCTGATCATATTTCTCCAGTACCAGCTTCTCTTTGTAAAATGCAGAACTGAATATTTTTTAAACAGAAAAAAGCTCAATCATATCTGAAAAGGTCTTATGTTTGCTATTGGCACGTCCCTCCCTTAGTGCAAATATGCTTGTTGTTTTGTAAAGTAATCAAAGGTAGATCATGCTGTAGGTATTACAGGTACTGTGCTGCAGTGGTTTGTATCATATCTATCTAATAGACTCCAGTTTGTGCATGTAAATGGAGAGTCCTCTTCACACACTGAGGTTAATTATGGAGTTCCACAGGGTTCAGTGCTAGGACCAATTCTGTTTACATTATACATGCTTCCCTTAGGCAGCATCATTAGAAGACATAGCATACATTTACACTGCTATGCAGATGACACCCAGCTCTATCTGTCCATGAAGCCAGATAACACACACCAATTAGTTAAACTGCAGGAATGTCTTAAAGACATAAAGACCTGGATGGCCGCTAACTTTCTGCTTCTTAATTCAGATAAAACTGAGGTCATTGTACTCGGCGCTGAAAAGCTTAGAAATATGGTATCTAACCAGATTCTTACTCTGGATGGCATTACCTTGGCCTCCAGTAACACTGTGAGGAACCTTGGAGTCATTTTTGACCAGGACATGTCCTTCAACGCACATATTAAACAAATATGTAAGACTGCTTTCTTCCATTTGTGCAACATCTCTAAAGTTAGAAATATCCTGTCTCAGAGTGACGCTGAAAAACTAGTTCATGCATTTATTACTTCCAGGCTGGACGACTGTAATTCATTATTATCAGGATGTCCAAAAAACTCCCTGAAAAGCCTTCAGCTGATCCAAAATGCTGCAGCAAGAGTCCTGACAGGGACTAGAAAGAGAGAGCAGATTTCTCCTGTTTTGGCTTCCTGTTAAATCCAGAATTCAAAATCCTGCTCCTCACATACAAGGTCTTAAATAATCAGGCCCCATCTTATCTTAATGACCTTGTAGTACCATATCACCCTATTAGAGCACTTCGCTCCCGCTCTGCAGGCCTACTTGTTGTTCCTAGAGTATTTAAAAGTAGAATGGGAGGGAGAGCCTTCAGTTTTCAGGCCCCTCTTCTGTGGAACCAGCTTCCAGTTTGGATTCAGGAGACAGACACTATCTCTACTTTTAAGATTAGGCTTAAAACTTTCCTTTTTGCTAAAGCATATAGTTAGGGCTGGACCAGGTGACCCTGAATCCTCCCTTAGTTATGCTGCAATAGACGTAGGCTGCCGGGGATTCCCATGATGCACTGAGTTTTTCCTTTCCAGTCACCTTTCTCACTCACTATGTATTAACAGACCTCTCTGCATTGAATCATATCTGTTATTAATCTCTGTCTCTCTTCCACAGCATGTCTTTATCCTGTCTTCCTTCTCTCACCCCAGCCAATCACAGCAGATGGCCCCGCCCCTCCCTGAGCCTGGTTCTGCTGGAGGTTTCTTCCTGTTAAAAGGGAGTTTTTCCTTCCCACTGTCGACAAAGTGCTGCTCATAGGGGGTCATATGATTGTTGGATTTTCTCTGTATCCATTATTGTACAATCTACTGTACAATATGAAGCGCCTTGAGGCGACTGTTGTTGTGATCTGGCGCTGTATAAATAAAATTGAATTGAATTGAATGGTATGCAGAGATTTCTGGCCTGTTCCCAGTCAGCTCCCAGTTTGGATGTGGGAAACAGACTCCCCTCTCTGCCTTTATGATGAGGATTAGAAACTCTTTAAGCCTGAATCATCCCTTATTCATGCTGTCTGGGTCCCTGAAAATCTCCACGAGTTTATATGCCACTGTTGCATATCATTAACGCTTTGTCTCAGTTAGCGTCTGTCCCTCGCCGTCCTCGCCGGCCCTTCCTGCAGGTATCTCTGGCTTCAGAGCTGCTTGTTTACCATCTGCTTTCACTGGCTCCACCAGCCAGCCCAGTGTTTACTGTCACACTATTATTGTCTGTTGTTTCTCCACGCTCATCATTTCCCTTTTTCCCCTCGGTGCCTCAGCTGATTGCAGCAGATGGCTGCCTCTCCCTGAGCCCTGCCAGAGGTTTCTTCCTGCTAAAGGGGAGTTTTATTCCTCCCAGCACCGTCATCAAACACAACCCAAATATGTTAGCTTCTGTCTGTGATACAGTAAAGCGCTAATCACCTTTCCAACTTGTAGCTATTTTAAACGCATTAAAATGAACTATGTGCCAATCAGATTCTTTAAAAGAGAAATCAAAGGAATTTTACGTTTATATCTGGTGAACGTTTCACATATACTGAACAGTGAAACTGAGCATGAAATACTCATTTCTAAGTAAAACACTTCTCTTACTGAAGGTGCACCATGACCGCTGAGGAACAAGGACACTCCCAATGACTTACTGTTGGCTGTAAACACAGCCTTCATTACTCTGCTCGCCATAAATTAAATTGTGCACCACTTATCTCCCCCTATCATCTCTATCTCGTCCTTCTTGTTTTGCGTCCTTCTGCTCGCCTCTTATACAGATGTGTTTATGTGTTTCTACCACAGAAAGACGCCGCTCTGTCAGGCTGCGGGATAGAAGACGTTTGCATGTTAAGTCTTAAACTAAGGCCGTGTCACATTGTCTTTAAAGCCCTCTTGCTGTTTATATTCACTGCGGCGTCTAAAGTGATTACGTGAACAGCGGTTTAGTTGTCAAACCAAAATAAGCTGAAAGAACCTGCAGGATCGGACCTTTAGCTGGTGTCACTGAGCCTGAATGCAGCCCATTTAAAAACTAAGAGGCAGGGGTCTGCTCTAATTTCCCTCCTCTGGAGAGGCCCCTTACAGCCACCCAGGGAAATAAAAACGTGAGTCTGCACCTCAGGGGAAGATCTCAGCACAAAGACACAAAGTCAGTCCAGACAAAGTTTCTGGAGACGACCGTGCACGCAGGTGAGCACAGATACGCACCTGCAGCACACAGAAGAAGTGCAATGGAAGAACATGAGATGTGATGCGTCTCTCACTTACCTCTGTGTTTAAAAAGGTGCCCAACAAATAAACTTACCCGTCTGTGTAATGCATCCTGTCAGCACCACAGTGGGGAAAATGCCTTTGGCTGATATGTGGATAAAATCATGCAACACAGACGTCTTATGTAATCTGACCAACATCTAAACTGTGTTTTCACTGCAGCTCTTCTATTATTTGTCTCTAGTATTTCTACCTTTGTCTGGATTACAGTTACTCCTTGAATCCTCAGCACTCTCCTCCTTTCGTATCGCCACCATGCTGTCGTGGAGCCTCGCTGTGAATGTTTGCAGGTATAAACACTAGTTACACTTTGACACACTGTAACGAGAAGGCCCGGCTCACAGTCACTGCTTTAATTTATCCCAAAACTGTTCTGTCAGGTTGAAGCCAGGACTCAACAGGTCAGTCATGTTCTGCAACCTAACATGTTCATCCTCGTCTTTATGGACCTCTTTGTGCACTGGTGTGCAGTCATGTTGGAACAGGAAGTTCCCAAACGGTTCCCACAAATCCGGGAGCATGAAGTTGTCCAAAACATCTTGGCATGTCGAAGCATTAAGAATTTCCTCCTCCACCAAACACTCGGCACAGAGGAGTTCTGCTTCCACTTCAGTTCCTGTTGTTCCCAATTGCAACCACTTTGTTATAACAGTTGACTGTGGAATATTTAGCAACAAGGAAATTTAACGGGTGCACTGCACAGGTGGTGTCCTATCACAGCGCCGCGCTGAAATTCACCAAGCTCCTGCAAGCGACCTGTTCGTGCACAGTTGTCTGCAGCAGGTGCCTGATGTTACACACCTGCAGCCACAGCAGTGACTGAAACACCTGAGCTGAATGATCTGGGTGCGTGCGTGCTCATGATGATATAAAGTGTGCATCATGGAAAAACTGCATTTGTATTGTTTTTATTTAGTATTTTATGTGTGAAAATAAGTCCCAACATGTAATTTGATGCCAGCACTGACATGTTTATAACCCTGAGCTGACTGACTGTAGAGGTCATGTGACATGTTTAATTTCACACATCATCATCCTCGGTGCATCGTGCCGTGCTGCTGGCTCACCTGGCTCTTCCATATGGGCTATGATCCAGTTGAAGGCCATCTCAGGGCCCATGTTCCCCGTGTAGTACACCGCCTTCCTGCAGGCCTCCAGCGGAAAGCCCATCTCCGCCAGCTGCATTACTGCAGCCTCGTCTATTTCTGGAGCTGAGGACACAACAAACCAGCATCAATAACTAAAACATGCAGTTGCTGATTCAACAGTAGCAGCGGCTTGAAACAGCCAAACAGATTTGTGGAGACTCCCTCTGTGGGACTCATTAAACAAAGAGAGCAGAGGAGTGTCGGGCCTGCAGAGGTATCGTTGTTGAGGGATGATTTATCAAGGAGAGAAATGAGTCTGGCTACAGCAAAGCTGCACAGCACAGCCGAGTTTGTCACAAAGTCGAGAGCAGCACCTGCTCAGGTAGGTCAGAGGTTTAGCTCGCTAGCATTCATCACCACTGCCTCGAGCTCAAAATACATTTTCTAAGGTTATAACTTATAGAAATGTTGCATGTTCAATGTGGCACACAGCTGTGAAGAGAAATTAAATACTTACAGTCCAAGGAGCTCATGGAGTTATCTGAAAGAGGAGGAGACACAGTCAAGCATCACCATCGCTGGTTATTTACTGTTGACTCTGTTTTGGAGTAATTTCACTCTTTGAGAATAATAAAAGATTTGCAGACACTTGTACAGATAGCATCTATAATCGGCCAAGACTATATCCTGGAAAATCTGAGCTGCCGTTATTAATATTCACAAACAAAGGTACAGTTCATCACACAAATCCACTGTAACACAGGGACTCCAGATGTTTTCGAGTACCCGTGGCACGTCCTGGGTACAGTTGGTAATTCTGTCTGTTTTCTTTTTACCTTTCTCATAAAAGGATCGTTTAGTTGCAGAACATCAAGGGGAGAAGCAAATGTCCCCCCCACACCCCTCATGAATCACAGAAACACTGCCCTGTGTTATTTTGGACATGAAATGTTGTCAGTGTCCTACAAACACGTTTTATTTCACACAGATATGAAAACGTCGGCCTGAGAGCAGCGCAGGGTTTTGTTCATTTTCCTTTGTTGTCCCCTCATTGCCTCAGTTACTCAGACTGCTGCTGGGTTTGATCCAGTTTATATTAACTGAAAGGAAATACTGACCCAGTGGATTCAGCTGAAGCAGCCATCTTTCATGGTTTGCTTTAATAGGTTTAAATGGATCATGTGAGTAACGAAAACAGGGAAGGAAAAAAGCTGAACCAGAGTTTCAATACATCGTGTGCAGTTTGTAATTGTTAATTTTTTAACCAAAAGAAAAGTGGAAGCAAAAGAAATTCACTTTCCATTTTCTAAATGGCCTGGAATAATTGAGTAGAAACAGACCAATGAGAAATAATGTGCTTCAAGCAGCGCACAGGAAAACACATTTGTGTGCAGCTAAGAAATCAATAAGAATCACTGAAGCCTTTTGGAGATAGAAGTGCGACCAACGATGAATCACTGCGAATTTCAGCCGGGGAGGAGCGAGCCAGCGGTTAATTTACAACCAAAAAACTCATCATAAGAATGTGAAATAAACAAATCTGAAAGCATTGAATGCAGCGTGTTGTCTCCTCTGACCTGTCGTCACAGCTTTAGCTGCACGATTTGCAGAGGCAACGCTGTTTTTAACCTCCTGACATAGAAGCTCAGCGACGTGCAGGTTTGCTGCAAATAAAAACATGTGTCTGTCAAAGACATCTGTACAGGACGCCGAGCCGTAACAAAGCAAACCACAACAATGATGCTCTGATGTGCAGAAACTCCACTCAGGTTGTTTGACACCGACGGTACAGCACACCACGTTCAGTCCTAAAATATTTAGGCACACTAAGACAAGCGAGCGCAACATTTTTATATTGTGTATTCATGTGCTGCAGCAGACGAAACCAAAGAAAGATCCAAGTTATGGATGTGTGAAGCACAGCACAGGCTGCTCTCAGATGTTACCGAGCCCACCCCGTAATGTGCTCACAGCCTGAAACTTTACAGGACTCTCTGTACTTCACATCTGCTGAAATATTAACAGAGACAGCGATAACTTGATGTAGCTGAACAACAGGAGGAGGAAGCTGCGATCACAGAGAGACAAAAGGCAAACAAAAAGGAGGGCACTGCCTTTGTGGGGTTGATTTTTTATTTTCACTAAGGGCTAACGTGGCCTGGATTTAACGGCTGAAATATTACCAAGCCTGCAAAAACGTTTCTTGAAAAGTGAGAATATTTGTGCTATAACTCGCTAGCTTCCAGTACTTTAATCCCAGAGCTGAGGGAAGTGCGTTACAAGGAGATCTCGTGAAATCATTAGAAGCTATTAGGCTTAGCCACACTGCGAACACAAACACTCTTCAGTAATTGATTGAGCATGCCTTTCCTGTGGATTCCATTTACTGTGTCCTTAGGAGGGAAGATGGGGGCTTTCAGCAGGATATTATATTAAAGACAATTTCACAGGCCATTTAATTCACAGAAATACCCGAGACCTGCCGAAAAGGATGTGGGGCACTGCAGCTGGTTCAAGCAGCAACGTGTTAGGTTATAGGGTAAACAAAGTTTCATACACGGAGGTGTTTCTAGCACATAAACGGAGTGAAGAAATATTCTTGGCTTCTTTGGTTAAACAGTACAACAAAAGGCTTCACGCTCTGGGAAAACACTGCCCTTTAAAAAGGGACGGTGAAATCAAAGATGAAGGCCAAAAATGCCCGGAGTAATTAAGGGTGCTGGTACACTTTTTATTCATGCATGACTGCTAACACCCCTGTAGGCCAATGCAGGCAATTTATGAGCCTGTAACCTTCTGGGTGAGAAAAATGGAGCAGCATCTAATAGATGCCATATATTATAATATATGGATGTTTATTTGTCAACATCAAACAGAAAATAATACAGAAAAGAGCAAATTGCTCTTAGAAACTCCCTCCTCCACTTTTATTTCATACCTCTGGTGTCTTCGGGTAAAACAATGGGAGGCATCAGGTCCGGCAGCTCTTCTTCTCCCGCCTGCAGCCCCGTGGCTCGGAGCCGGTTCAGATCCAGGAAGTCGGGAACGTCAATGGCCACATCTGCAGAGCGACAGCGAGATATAAAAGTATAAAACTGAAGGATCCAGTAAGAACAGTGAGCTCCCAGATCAACTTCTAAATATTACGATCTATATGTGAGGCGTGACCTTTTCCCCTGTTTATGAACTGAACACTTCATGAACATTTTAAGGTGCTAAAATACACGATTGATTTTCAACTTAACACCGACAGGATGACAGATAAACGCTTATAACCATGTGTTCAAAGTGCAGGCGAAACGTTTTCTCCACCTGGCAACAGATTCACTGCTGTGCAGTTTAATGGTGCCCTCTGCTGGGTGTTTATGGCATTGCACTTACTGAGACATGCTGCTGGAGGGAAATACAAGGTCAATAAATCTGATCAGTCACTAAAGTGTGAGATACTAGTTACCTAGTTTTTTCGGCACCCAATCAACTCCAAATGTGAATTTCTTAATCTGCACCACCAGATACTCTGGGAACGAGGAAAATCGGGAAGTTCTGTAAAGGAATGTGTTGAAAATTCAGTTTATGAATCCAGCTGGTTTTCGTTTAAATATACTGGTTAAAAAGGGTGTACATTGGTCATTTCCGAGAACAAGTGGACGTTGCTTACTTGACTCCCGCTGACTTGGCCTGCAGTGCCGAGCTCCAGAAATCAGGAACATTTTCCGGCTCTGTGAAGGCCTGCAGACAAGCAGTGAAAGGGATCCGCGCCCTCACTGGCTCAGGAGGGGGACGCATGTTCTCTTCTGCTTCCTTACGCTTGACCTCATATGCAAGTAGCTCCTCTGGTAATGAAAAACCAACAAAAACGTGTCACTTTCATTTGCAGCATTTGCAGAACTGAAGGTGCTGCAAGAGCTGATGTATTTGTTGTACGTGTAGCATTTCAGATCAGTGCAAAGCTTTAACTAAAACGCCACTGTTTCAGTCAAATACTCTCATCTTGGCAACATTTAAATAGTACATACAATTTGTCACATAATACTTTATATCAAGCTGTGAAGGTGTAACATTATTCCCAGAGCAGGTCCTGTTCATTCTCCCACTTGCTGCAGTGACCAGAGGCCATCGTGGCCTCCATTGTAAGCGTGTGGGGGCTCCGTTACCTCGATTGCTGGCGGCCTCAAATGGAGCGGGCAGCTGGATGCAGTAGTCTACCCGCTGATTGTAACGGACACGACGAGTCTGGCAGCACTGAACTCGCTCCTCCACCAGGAAGCGAAACACGTCACTTGGATTCTCGGAGCCTGCGTTGTTCCTCTGCAGAAACACCAAGATTCAGGATTCAGAGAAGCTGAATATGAGCATCGATAACAGAATCGGACCACATTTGGATTATGAGTCAGGCTGACTTTAGTTTATTATCCCTAAAGCAGGCTTGGCCGAGTCCAGGCCTCGAGGGCCGGTGTCCTGCAGGTTTTAGATCTCACCCTGCGTCAGCACACCTGAATCAAGTGATTAGTTCATTACCAGGCCTCTGGAGAACTTCAATGTTGAGGAGGTGATTTAAATCAGCTGTGTTGGATCAAGGACACATCTAAAACCTGCAGGACACTGGCCCTCGAGGCCTGGAGTTGGACACCCCTGTCATAAAGTATTAGTCCCAAATGCCATCCATCCATCATTAATTCTGTTTGGGTTATCCGAGGCCGGGTCGCAGGGGCAGCAGCCTAAGCAGAGAAGCCCCGACCTGCCTCTCTCCGGCCACCTCCTCCAGCATGTGAATGCCTTCTCCAAGTCCAAACACATTTGGACTGTTTGGGTAAACTCCTATGCCACCTCGAGTATCCTCAAGAGGTTAAAGAGCCGGTCCAGGGCTCCACGACCAGGACAAAAACCGCATTGTTCCTCCTTTATCCGAGGTTCGACTAACGGATGCATTTTCCTTTCCAGCACCCTGGCATAGACTTTCCCAGGGAGGCTGAGGACTGTGATCCCCTACAGTTGGAGCACACCCTTTCTTGAAGATGGGAACCACGACTCTGGTCTATCAATCCAGAGGTACCTGACCTCCACGCAGCACTGCAGAGGCGTTTCAACCAAACCCGCCCTACAACATCCAGAGCCTTCAGGAACTCAGGGCGAACCTCGTCCACACCAGGGGCTCTGGCACCAAGCAGCTGCTTCAGTGACCTCCCCCCAGAAAAGACGAGTTGTCCCCCTCATCTCCAGACTCTGCTTTCTCTGCGGAAGACTAAGGAGGTCCTCTGAGTTTCATCCACTGTGCAACAATGTCCTCGGTCGACGTCAGCAGCGCTCCACTATACACGGTGCAGGTAGAGCACTGCTTTACCCTCCCGAGTCGCCTGACGGTTTTCCGCGTTTCTTCAAGGCAGTCCAAAAGTCTTTTTCCTCCCTGAACTCCTCCCACACTCGAGTTTTTGCTTCACTGCCCAAACCGTGTTCCGCTTGGCCCATCGGTACCTATCAGCTGCCATCGAAGTCCTACAGGCTAACCAGACCTGACAGGACTTCGTCAGTCTGATGGTTCCCTTCACGTCTGGTTCGGGGGACACCACCACGACGGGCACCAACCACCTTGCAGCTGCAGCTCAGTGCAACGGCTTCAGCAGCGGAGGTGCTGCACATGGTCCATTCAGATGTCCCGAGTCTCCCTCGGATTGCTGTCAAGCTCTGCCGGAGGTGGGAGCACTGGCACATTAAATACGGTTAAATGTAACGGCTCTATTTAACAATGACATAAACTGGGGAAGAGGTGGTGAGACTGGATATATAAATCACAGAAATGACTGTCTTTGCCGTGGTCTATTAGACTCTCTTGGCAAGACTTAAGCGTGACTGCAGTTTGACCCACATTTCTTAATACAGCCATTCAAAACACTGATGTGACTCTTTAATTTACCAAATGCCTCAATGGAGAGAGCTGCACCTGTTTTAGAAAACGAGGAAGAATCATTATCACTGACAGGCTCCACATCCTCTCTACGAGCAGCAGGGCTGATTGAAGCAGTGTTTATTTGAAGACTGTGGTGAAGGATGGCGCTGTGATTAAAGTTTGCATGGCCAAGCCCAGCCCTTCTATTCTAAGATGCTACAGCAATACACAAGTTATAATTTCACTTCAGCCATATTTGTAGGATGACACAGGCTGGGCAGGCTGCTGATGGTGATGTTATTCAGGTTATCCATGTATGGGTAACTAAACTGGCATGTAAACACTGGCTAGTAGGTCAAAGGAGGTGTGGAAACAAAAATGTTAATCACATTTAAAGTGTGAAATATATCTACAGATGATTTTTTAATAACAGCCACAGAGGTTAGGAGAGATGGTTGGTATGTTTTGTTTATGTCCAGACTATCTCAGGGCGTCCTGGGTGAGGCAGAATAGGAGGCATTATCTGGCCACACTGTGTAAGCGATAGCAGAGGTCTATATATATCCTGCTTGAGACAGACATTTCAACACACCCCATGTTTACGTACCAACCAGGGAGACGGCATGCTGTGTTCAGTCGAAAACAAACGGCCCCTCCTCCAATAAACTGTCCCCGTGTGTCACACTCACCATATCCCACAGCAGCTCCCACTCTGTGACAATGTCACAGAAAACTGCAGTTTACAGCCAGTGTTGAGAAGGTTACTTTTAAAATGTATTCCATTACAGATTACAGATTACATGCCCCAAAATGTATTCTGTAACGTATTCCGTTACGTTACTCAATGAGAGTAACGTATTCTGAATACTTTGGATTACTTAATATATTATCATGCTGTTTACAACTACATGAATGTACTATTGCTGTGATTTATTACTGTTACTGAAGGTCCGCGGCTCCGAGCCGTAGTAAAGGGACCTCTGGCTAATACGGTGGGTTCGTGTCGGGCTCGTAGCTGAAAACTAGCTTTACTTTGTTGTCTGGGGCCTTCGCGGTCTACGTGGGCCGGGTCCTCAGGAGGTCGGGTAGGCCGGAAGTAAACGGCTATGGAATTGGACGGTCTAGCCTTCTCGATCTACTCCCGCCCTTAATTCAGAGTATTTCCGGTTGTCAGCGCCACGGCACAAAAATCGAAAATGGACCCTGAAATCTTTCTCCGTTTTTTGTGTTCAGCTGGTGGGGTGACAGACGTCACCGAAAACGTCGAAGCACTTTTGCAAATATGTCATATCTTGACAAACCGAGCAGATATTTGAAGTTTACACACCCACATTCTCGCCTGAAAATATGTTTAAAGTTTATTTTGTGGCCCAGAAAGATTAATAAGAGTAATTTTAAAACTTAGTAGCTGCCGCCATTGCCGGTGTTGTGCCAAAAAGTGATTGCCTGCCAAAAACTGATTTCCAATGTTTCCGTGTATTTTTTATGTGTAATATCTTTACGTATGTTGGTAAATAGACTTCGGTGAACAGCGTTTACAGAGGGGTTATATATAGAATTAAAAGATTATCTGTTTTTTCAAGTTTCTTTATAACTCTGTGTTATTGTACTTACATTATAACCAATCCGGTCCTTTATCCTCGTTTAAAATATTTTTACAGAACTATTGTCATATTTGCTGCCATTTCTTCTCCTCTTGGCCAGCTTACTCTGACAAAATACATTTTTAATGTTAATTAGATTTTTTTAACTGCATAAATAAAGGTTATATAAAAGTCGCTGCCAAAAACTGATTGCGGCTTCTACCTTGTTACACGAATGTTGTTTGTGGCTCAATATGACTTTGTGTCATCCATGAGGGATGCATTTGACATATGTTTCACATATTATAGCCCAACAAGTTACTTATAGCAGTTTAAATACGAGCAATCAGTTTTTGGCAAATACCGGAAATCATTTTTTGGCAGACAATCACTTTTTGGCACAACACCGGAAACTGGAGCTTGGCTGGGCCGCGCTATGAATTCTGGGATATGGTGGGCCAAGAAGGACACACCCGACCCATCCTTCAAATTCGGGGAAAAGGAGGACGCATTTGTCGGCTGCATTCGGAGGAGTCTACGAATTTGGACAGCCTTCGGCGCGTCGCTGTGACATAATCGGTCTACAAATGCGGCCTCAGGAGGAAGCAGCCCATGAATTTGGACACGACCAGAGAGAGGCGTTGAAAGGCTGCTCCAACAGAACTTATTGTTTCAGAGGAAAACACGAACACGGTGTACAGTCGAGTCTTAATAGCTTACTTACAGCTGGGCTCGTCAGGCTCTCTTCTTGGCTGCAGTGGTTATTATTATATTTACATGCTTCCAGCTCCCGTTTCTGCTCGATGACAGCTCGTACTTTTCCTTTTTCTCCCTCCCTCGCTCACAGACACATAACGTGTATGGCAGTCCATTCTCCCTGCAGCACGGACTACACTGCCCATGATGCTACATTCTTTAGAGCCTGTAGCATTCTGCCTGTTAGCTTAGCACAACAACAACAACAGGCGCTCTCTCACCCAGGAAACACGCAGAGAGAGAGTGTCACCCTGTAACCATGGCAACCGTAACGCCGCCTGGAACAACAGAACGTAGCTGTCAAACAAAACCCAAACAGTCCTGACCCGCCACAATATGAAACAGGGAAGTACCGCCGTGTAATCCATTTATTTCAACAAAGTAACTGTATTCTAAATACCACCTTTTTAAACGGTAACTGTAACGGAATACAGTTACTCATATTTTGTATTTTAAATACG
This sequence comes from Neolamprologus multifasciatus, assembly GCF_963576455.1. NCBI lineage: Eukaryota > Metazoa > Chordata > Actinopteri > Cichliformes > Cichlidae > Neolamprologus > Neolamprologus multifasciatus. The sequence goes on along the minus strand of NC_140460.1, from coordinate 121,588 downwards.
TAACGGCGGTACATGTGTTCCGTTACTCCCCAACACTGTTTACGGCACATCGGTCACGTGGGATGTTTTACGTCATTTTAAAGATTTTCTGTGACCAGCGAGGCACGCTGACACACATCAGGGTTTTCTTAATTTTACAGAGCAACATTGTAACACATCAAATATAGAATTTAAAGATGAATTTAGATTTATTCACATTTCTAAAAGTCGTTTGCCAGATTTATACATTCATCAGCCACTTTATTACATACACCTTGCTAATACCATTTGGATCCCCTTTGCTTTCTTAACTTCTCTAATTCTTTGTGCCAACAGGCTGCTGGAAACAAAGATCAGAGATTTTGGTTCGACGTTGCTGCAGATTTATTCAACTCCACGTCCATGATGCGAATCTCCCATTTCCACCACAACTCAAACTTGCTCTAGTAGTTTGAAATGACTGTGGAGACCTTTCAAAGTGCAGTGCATTGCCACTGAAAGCAGTTTAAGATTAACTTTGTGCTCATTTGCATACATTGATTCCAACAACTGTTTATTTGAGTTATTGCTGCCAGCCTCAGTCATTCTCTGACGTCTCGTACTCGCGCTCACTGATATTTTCTCTTTTTCAAACATAGAGAAGGTCGTGTTGGGAAATCCCAGCAGTTCTGCAAACTCTGCAGTCACAGCCTGTCACTTTCACTGGAATCACCTCTTTCCCATTCTGGTGCCCAGTTTGAACTTGAACACAGTACTTGCATTATAAGACAGTGTGTAATTAGTGTACATGTGGATGTGAAGACATGTTTCCACCCATCCACTGGCTTCACTCACCTCCACCAGGTTGATCATGTGCTGGAGGAATTCATGAGCATCTTGTTGCCTGTTGGAGGAAAACTCTGGGTGTCCCCTGCTGACCAGAGCCTTCAACATTCGAGCAGAGATGCCCTTCTGCTGGTGCTGCAATTAAAATATATATACATATAAAAAGATGTCTCACATAGTCGTAAATACTCTGCCTTTTCAGAGGACCATATACACAACAGCTGACCGAGAGTGGGGATTATAGACTTTGGAAGGAATGTGTGATGTCAGGCTAATCAACATGTTTGTCTAACGTGACAATAATACATGTGGAAAAATATGATGCTACAAAGTAACACAGATACTTCGAAAATCTCGCTGCTGTGGGGGCGCGGCCTGCGGTGCTGCTGCAGGGGTGATGGACACACCTGCACGCCATCTGCAATCACGCCTCGCCGGCTTAAAAATCTGACTGGGTCCTGGGTTGTCGATGTGAGTTGGGCTATGAGCTGCAGCTGACTGAGTGTGTGAACAGCAACCAAGTATGCTGAAAAGCATGTTAATGACAACGGCATCGGGTCTGCGGTGGGTTGCACTGGCATCGCCACCTTCTTTGTTAAAAAACTCGAACTTTAAGCTAGCTGTCACAACAAGAAATGCAGACGTCTGCATCACAAAGCTCAGGCAAAAAGCATCTTTTCCAATGCTCGCCATCACTGTTGATACTTGCAGCCTGTGACTAAAACTTTGTTGCTGCCATACATGTAAAAATGTGCTTCCACAAAGATGCAGCAAAAACATTTAACGCGGCTCCTTCACACATATCTACATTTACTTTGTGAAAAAGCATAAACCAGCAGTTACTATAAGATAAGCAGATGTTTAAATATGTTGCTGCCATCCAGTCTATATTTTTCCCTGCAATCAAACAAAAGTCTTTAACACGTAAAACCACCAACCTCCATCAGGAGAACGTGTACCAGCATTAAGAAAACCATTTGATGAGACTGTGATTGTGCTGGGTCACACTGACATAATACAAGCTGAACACAGCAACACAAGCTCTCCCCCCACATCTCCCCAGCTGTCAATATATGTCCAACCACGATTTCCCATCACATGTGCAGCTCACAGCTCGGCCTGGTGGCTGGTGAAGCTTATGGAGGAAGCCCAGGGCTCACAGAAATAACCCTTTATGGCCGTCCTGTAAGTTTGTGGTAGATGTGTACGACGACTCCGAAAAGGCAACAGTTTGACAAACAAACACGTAAATATTCATATAAATTAAACAGCAGCACACATGTAGCAGCATGAAGCTGTGATGTGAGGAACTAAAAGGCAAAACACAAAATGTTAACGGTTGAAGTCGAGCAGCTCAAACTGCTGCCAACAGTTTGTAGACAAAATGAAAACAGCAGCAGGAGAAGAGAAGCTTTAAACATATATAAACTCAACTACACTCCTTAAAACAAACTCTGTTACGTTACTATGAAAAACCAAATGTTAAATCGAGCGGCTAACTCTAAATGTTAGGATTATCAGCGTGCTTCGTTGCTTATGGACCCAGTTTGGAAGCTGGACATACCCAGTTTAACACCTTGTATTCTTCTTTCATCACCTGTTCAATGAGCTCAGATTTCATGGGCGGTTTGGAGTACTGGCCTGAAAGCAGTCCATGTCCCAGTTTAGCCCTGCCACACAAAAACACACACATAAGCATAAAGTAGAGTCTTATTTTAGTCTTGCTGGGGTTATTTTTTAGATGGCACACCCTGAAGGAAGTGGGCACAAGGAAAAAGACACTACAAAACCTTCAGACAGGGCCAGCTCGTGATAATCCTGAGTTTAAACTAAAGCAGGCTGTAGTCCTACAAAATAAGTGTTATTGGACTGGCTGTGGCGCCTCTTTGCAGCTCTTTGTGATTGTTTCTCGTCTTTAAATACGTCTGTGCAGTCGTACTCCAGAGAGACAATTAGGAGAAATACAGTCAGATTCATTTAGACTGTATGCTACTTCATATTTATTAAAAGTGAAAAGCAGCAAGGAAGGGACCTCGTCTGCTTCATGTTTGCCTGTCATATATACACCATTACACTGATGTTCTTATTAAACAGGGAGGTCAGTTTTCCAGATCCAGGCGTGTTTTCATTTTTCCACTCTTGGATCAAAAGCAGACGTCCGATGTTCAGTAATAACAGGCACACAGCTATAGCTGCAAGGACAGTAGCTCCACCCACCTGCTGTTCAAACCTTGTGTTTATGCAGAGCAGCCAATCAGACGGACGTTTGCTTCAAGAGGAGCTAAAACAGTTTTGTGTCAGACGGTGCATGAGTCCATGAATGTGCGATAAGTGGCGTAAGCCCGGCCCTGTGTTAGCCTTACAGGTCACCTGCTTAGCTTAGTGAGGCACGCAGCACCGCAACTACTGCAAAGATCTGGAGGAGAGCCTCTTCAAATGATTACACGACCTTTAGCAACATGCTAGTTTAATTAAATATTTGGTGGCAGAACCTCAGCTCCAATCCCCGCCCCCGAATGCTTCATGTGTATCATGAAAGACTTTCCTGTTTGTCCTTCAGCACCTTGACCTTTATTCACACGTAGCGTTAGTAAGTACCCGTTTACAACAAAATTGTCCTCAGAATAATCCAACAGCAGGAAATTTCATCCACACTTATCCTTAAACACCTTTAAGAGAGCGCCATGATACAAATAAACAGGTTTACTTTCCTATGACCCATTTCTCCCTGACAAGCTCTAACAGTGACAGATATGAACGTGTTTTTATCTGGCTGCGTGCCTCACAGCATGAAATACACCGCTGCTATCTATCGCCTGCCTGGCTACGAATCTACTTCCCATCCATCACACCCACAGCATCTGACTGGCCTCTTGCAACATACAAGTCAAACACATTTTATAACTAGCATCAAAATTCATTAGAAAACGACACATCATGTTAATTATGTTATAATTAACAAAATATTCCAGTCCTGAGCAGCTAGAAAAACACCTGTTTGTGCAGCTCCTCACTACATAACCTGCAGTCACTTACATTTGAGTTGCAAAGTCCTGGGTGGGGTCGAGCGGTGAGTAGTCAAATATCCTCTGAAGATTACCCACATACCTGGAGAGCAAAACACGAGTCACACTCTGACCTACAGAGGAGCACACGGGACGATGGACCCTCAGGAAAATCAACTGGAAAGTAACCGTTTTAAATATTGATCTAAATATTGGTAAATTATTTTGAGCAACAAATTTACACGTTAAAAAACAGCTTTGATTGTTGATAAAAACTGAAAAAGTATTTCAGATTCTTTGTGGTAACAAGACCTCATTTGTAAACTGGCTCTAAAGGAAAGCAGTACAGACTCGATAACATCTGACAGACGAGATATTACTCACATCCTTTGGAAGTCTGGGATGCTGAAGAGGACCTGCATGACCGTACTAAGGTAGCAGCTGCTTCCCAGATTTTTGACGCCTGTATAACCAGAGCCGTACACCTCCTTCAGCTTCATGCCCGACTCTTGGATCACCTCCCACTCGCTGACCCGCGGCCGGGGTTTATTGTCTGTGTGCTGCCCGTTTTCTGTCTGAAGGGGGGAAAGGGAAGCTGTATTAAAAACAGAGTCTTCATCTGGTTCTCAAAGCTGGATTTGACTGGAAAGTCTATTATGGTTTTTAAATTCCACCCCACATGAAAAACTCCTGGTTCGACCAAAAACAGCGTTGGAGAATCCAGGCAGGTCAATCCCAATCAGTCCTACTCTTTTTATTCACGTACTAAACTAAAGATAAACTTCTTTTAACTGTGGATTGTTTTGATTGAAATATCCCCAAAAACCCAGACTGATGTTTTTGGGACTGTTGGCACGATTTAAATTCAGTGTTCATCAAATTTATTGGAGCACCTGACAAACAAGGAAACATAAATATTTGCAGCTCTTTCAAAAACTTCAATCAAGCATAATATTATAATATTCAACCACTGCAGGAATGCAAGTCAATGTGTAATTTGGCACTTTAATCAAAAATAATAGTGTGCTTCACTCACACAGATTAATATGGGATTAGGGCCACTGGAGTCCTCTTCCACAGTATTAACCATCACAGAAACACCAATTAACACATTTGAATAGCAGTGATTTAGGGCAGTTGTGTCATAAACCTCTCAGTGAATCTAACAGCGCTACATCTCTTCAGTTTTCTTTATTTCACGTAAAAAATGTAACAAATGTTTGTAAAACTCCAATGAAAATGTTCAGTGTGTAGCTGCAGCAGTGAAGCGTGCTGTGCATTGGTTATTGATTTGATAATTGACTGATTATTACTGATTTCTTTGATGTGTTTCAGATGTTTTAGGCTCAAAGCAGCTAACTTACTCGTTTCTGCATCTGTAGCATGTCTATTCCAAAATGTGACAGGTGCTCTGATACGTGCGGGTCCAACACAGCTTCTTCTTCCTCAAACGAATAGATGTCTGAAAGTTAAAGAGCAGTGAATCACTGGTAACTTACTCGCTTTAGAAATGAACTACAGATGGATGAGATCCTGCTTTATATAAGAGTCACTGTGTGAGCTTCAGGAACAAAACTTTGGACAGTCGGTCGGTGAAATTATTATTACAGCTACACGATGCTACACATTATGTCAAACTTTTAAAAACAAAGCGAGTTTAACTACATATTGTGTTTTAAACACTACCATAAATTTGATCTAAACTAAGTTTTCTGTAGTTTTCTTTGCATTATCAAAACTAACTTAAAGGAAGGATCACTGACAACGTGAAATAATTCTGGATTCGTGGAACGGCTCTGGTGATGAAGAGTCCCAGACCTGCTCCATCGGGGGTGATGGTGTCCAGCTTGACAGCTAGAGGGTAGTTGGTCTCTCTGTAGTGCTCCAGCGCATGGCCGTTACCACCGCTGCCATCAAAGAACCACTTCCCACAGAGCACTGCTCCGTCTGTCAGGTTCAGCCACAGGTTCTCTCTCATCTCACACTTCTGACACTTCCAGCCACTGCAGACAACAAAACACAGACTCGTGTTGTTGATGTGCCGTTTTTAATCACTCGGTCGTGCCGAGCCTCACTTTTGACTGCAAAATGTCTGAAGCTTCATCCAGGTCACGGCAGGAGCTCGGATGGAAAAGCGTCTGGACTTCTTCAAGCTGCTTCAAGACGTTTCACCTCTCATCTGACTTCTAAGGTCAAATCAGTCAATCTGGGACTCTCCACCATTTGACCCCAGAATGAAGAAGCTTCTCGGATGAAGGTGAAACATCTTCAAGCAGCTTTTCCATCCGAGCCCCTTATACTGCAACGTTGCATTTTCCTCAACAACAGGGGTGAAAGTCGTCGGATTTACAGGTTCTCTCCTGTTCGTTATCAAAGCAGCAGAAACAAAGACTACAAATACAACTTTCCTCATATAGAGTCATTAAAAACAGACGTTTACATCCATGTCTATTCAGACACGTATGATAAAGTACGCAGCAAAGCCTTTAATAGGTGGAAACCAAAGATTACTCTGATCCATGAAGTGTCTGCCAAACGTGAAATATGGTTCACATTTTGTTTTGGCTTCACTAACGAGGTTGTGTTTGTGTGTGTGCCATCAGTCTGTTTGCAAACACAATAACCTGAACAAACTTCCATCCAGAGACGTCTTCAAACTCAACTTAACGGCTTCGTGGTCAAAAACGGACAAAAACCCGTCTCATAACTTTGAAACCAGAATTCTGTGGTGTCGTGATTATTGTTGACATACAGAAAGTGCACGTCAGATTTGACCTCTGACCTCTTCAAAGTCAGTGATAATGGTGCTATGTAGAGCTGTTGTTGTTGTTATTTGTACTGACAGCACACAGGGAATAACACAGACTTCACTCCGACCTGGGTGGGATCCTGACCCCGTTATCCAGCTGTCTGAGGCTCCTGGCATGCCGCGACACCTGGATCTCCTCCTCCCAGGACTCAGGCTCCTGCTTCTTGTAAGCTGATGGTGCATTGAGTACTGCATCACAGGCGATGGTCACCTGGACGTCACCAGAGTCAGCGGTCAGTATTTATTTCAGCAATTATTTTCTTACAACTGAACAGAAAAGCTCAGAACCACAGAAAAGAGGTCATGCAAGATTTGTGCTTAAAAAGAAAGTGTGTGCCACGTCACATGACTGAGTCAACACCGAAAGAATTAAGACAAATCCAGCAGCAAAACACACCTGCTCTTTTATTAACTGTACAATCAAATATTTGCCACCGCGGCAATCGCACATGCATTAAATAACAGACGTCGAGGTCGTGCCAAAGCCAAGCTCTAAAAGCCAAACTAACGAATAAATGGGTGAAGAGTCTCTTCTGTGCTCCATGCAAGCAATAAACACAGAAAACAACACATACAGCTGCACCGCATGGTTCCCCGAAATGTCTGCACAGGTGCAAAAAACAAAGGTGCATCTCACAGGTCACCCACCAATCCTCTATAACGAAGTTCGTTTTTGAATTTTCAGATGTTTTTGAAGCTTGAATGTAAAATATATGGATTGAGACCAAACGGCCACTCAGGGAACCATCAGCGTGCACTGCAACGGTAACACCGACTCACTGACCAGAGCGGGCAACTCCTCAATATTTGGTAAGGGGATCTCGAAGTGGTCTGGAAAAATGACGAGCTTGGCCTCATCCTCGTATTCATAGTCCTCCCCGTTAAAATCACGGTTCAGCTCTAAATCTTTCAGGGAGGAAGCAAACAGTCAGCTGACTAAAGACACCGCTGAGTTTGTTCTGAAATATCTTTACTTGATGTTCTGCTTGAACTTGAGATGATGATTTGTTTCTTTAGTCAGCAGCGGATGTCTAAGGAGAGGGCTCTGATCACCCTCCATACAGAGCATTTGTTTCCACCGCAGCCTAAACGTGCAGAATGACTCAGTGGGAAACAGGATCATAGGTTAACCCTGACAATGCTGTTATGCCTACTGAATGCATGCGACGTCAGCAGCTAGCGCCTTAATTAGATCACTGGACCAACGTGGGATTATGGCGGATACGTACATAACCGCTGTCAGATCAAGATCTTAAAAGGATAACAGGAAGAACTGCTCCAAAGAAGGAGTCCTCAGGAAGAGGCAGGTAACGGCTGATCTAATCTGCCCTTCATGGAGTGGAAGGAATTCCTCCGTCAGGAGGCACCTGGTCCTCTGGGCGCAGCGTCATAGCTGCAGTAGAAGCGTGTCAGCAGCCAGACGGGAGGCTGACAGGTGGTGGCAGCTGAGAGGCCGGCGACTCTCCGCACACCCAAAGAGGCGGAGGTGAGGGGGAGCGGGCCAGGATTTGATTTAGAACAGTTACCAACCACATTTACAAATAAATGAGCTATATTTAGAGAACAAGATGAAGCGGAGGAAGAAGAGGAGGGGACACATCATGAGGAATATCTGACGCTTTGGGTAAAGGAGGGTCGCGACAGAGTAGGAGGCTCTTTGCAGAAAGAGATGCGTGACCACATTAACATTAAACCACCAAAACAGTAAATTACTCCTGGAGCTGCACTTTTGCAAACACCAATCAACGAGATTCACTGTTCAGGTATGATTTAGTGCTTTAATCCTCTGCTGGAGGATAAACAGCTCAGTACTCGTTTTCCTGTTCTACAAAATCCGTAAACGTCGTTACTCCGGTACATTTAAGTTCTGACAACAGGTCTCGTGGTGAGGAGCCTGTAGTGAGTTTCTTGTAGCAGTGAAGTAAAACCCTGAATGCTGTTACTTATATCCATAAGACTGTGAACTTGCACCACTGCCTCGGTCTTACCTAGAAACACTTTTCCATTTCTTCTTCTGGGGATGGCGCCGCCTCCTGCAGCTCCTGTGGCTTTCTGTAGGAAACATCACATTTAAACACCTTTCAGCACCCTGCTGCATCCAGAATTACTTGAAAAAACACATTTTTAAGGCCCATCCAGATAGTTGTCATTTTGTTAGGAACAGATGCCGGACGTTCCAGGTGCCGGGTCACTTTACAAGGCAGGCGGAAAACCCCGACCATGGCAGGGTCAACATACAGGATGATTAATGCTTCAGTGCTCAGATACTGTTTACAGTCCGTGTAACATCATGTGTGGGCCTGTCTTTGCCTGTGCTGTGTGTCATGGTCTTTTTCTGCCTCTGCTGCAATTCTCTCGTCTCTTCATTGAATGTCAAGTGCAGCAAAAAGGCAGCATGAACACAACAACAAAGAATAGCAACATTAGCATGTTTTAGCTTTGACACACAGTCATTGAACGGCTGAACCGTGAATCTGCAGAATCATCAGCTGGCAGCACAACTCCACAGCGCCACCAACTGGTTTCCTTTCAGTTTGATCAGGTTGGCCTGAATGAGTCTCTCGGTGGGTAAACGGGGCAGAAAGACGGAGAATGCTGACACACTTGAGACCGAGTGGGCCTATGGGAAAAGCCCAGCAGACACAGGAGCCTGCAGAATGTGAGCAGCTGGTTGTGGACACATCCAGGCATTGAAATAGCAGTTCTCTACAAAGCAGAAGCCAGTTAGAGGCAGCAGCTCTGATCTTTGTTGGTCACCATGCAGTTTTCAAAGAAAGACGAAAGTGAAGTTTTGGTTCAGATGTGATACAAAGACTGTTCCCTTACATTACTCAGCAGCTCTCTGGCTCAGGCGCAACAAAGCGTAACGTTACCGTCTTTATAAATATCATTAATTGTAATAATAAATTCTGTTGTGATGTAAATGGGTTCAGTCGTTTTTGTAATGCTCATCTTATTGTTGCTCTCCAATTGGAAAACAGTTTTTACTCATGTTTTACTGAAGCACATCTCACTGGTCCAATCTTAAAAACATCACAGCTTGATGAACTGTGGGTTTTAACGGCGTGTTCAGCAAACTAAGAAAAATAGATTTTAATCTCTTTATTACAAGTGGTCCATTAAAGAAATCCTCAACTTTCCACATAATTAGTAGCAAATTACTAGGGGTGGGGGAAAAAATGGATACTGTGTAGCATGGTGATATTTTGTTTGCTAATAATGTATGGATACAGGGACAGCAGAAATCGATATTTTGTTACAAAAAGGTTTTTGTGCTCTGACTTCAGAGCATGTTGATCCTTTTTCTGAGCAAGAATCCTGACATTCCTTCACTGTCCAAATGTGTTTCACTTGTTTTTGGCAGCAATAAACATGACAGTTTACTTATTTTAATTTAAGACATGTTTTATTTTAATTAAGTTTAAAACTTTTTTATTTAATGTAAAATTATATTTTGTTTTAATTTATTTTCAAATTCTTCAGTTGCTGAAGGGGCTGCATAGTTTTCATAAACTGCATAGTTCAGAATAGCTATAATTGTACCAGATGGTTGATTCAGTTAAGTTGGACTAGACTGTAATACAAACCGTTCAGTTTGTCAACAATCAAACTGAAATGAGAGAAAGACTGAGTGTGAGACTTTGATATTAGAGAAAATGAATATTGATAAAGTTTACCTTTATGTGCAGAATCTGAATATCGCAAAATATTTTTAAAAATTGCAATAATATCGTATCGTGCGTTAAGTATTGTGATAATATCGTATCGTGGGATGTATGGTGATTCCCACCTCTACACATTACCCTATCCCCTAACCCTTAACTCTTGGAATTTTGCAAACACACAAAAACTAGAAAAACGTTCAGTGAGGAAAGTTAGAGGTGAGAAACAGGCCTGAAAACATCAAGTGTTAACCACAAACGGGGGGCGGGGGGTGTGTGTGTGTGTAATGATTTGTAAATGAACCTATAGGGGCCCAGCGGGCGATCGTGGCTCAAGAGTTGGGAGTTCGCCTTGTAATGGGAAGGTTGCCGGTTCGAGCCCCGGCTCCAACAGTCTCGGTCGTTGTGTCCTTGGGCAAGACACTTCACCCGTTGCCTACTGGTGGTGGTCAGAGGGCCCGGTGGCGCCAGTGTCCGGCAGCCTCGCCTCTGTCAGTGCGCCCCAGGGTGGCTGTGGCTACAATGTAGCTGCCATCACCAGTGTGTGAATGGGTGGATGACTGGACGTAGTGTGAAGCGCTTTGGGGTCCGTAGGGACTAGAAAAGCTTTACAAATACATTTACCAAGACGATGCTAACTTGCATCTATTATCCTGCATCAGCATGCCTCTGTGGGACTCCGTGTCCTGAACTGGCCCACCTGCCTGCAGTCCAGCTTCACCAACTGAAAACACTTATTGAAATGAACAATATGACCGTGGAGCAACTGGGATGCTTCCTCAGACAGGGCCGGGATGACGTTCCTCTCCCAAAACTCAAGCCCCTGGCCTCCTCGCTCTCCAGACACTTTGTTCATAAACATTTCTCTCAGTTTAAACATCTGTGATAAAACGCTTTTACAACTTGATTGTGATTATTTTTATGTGTAAGAAATCTGGATTTAATTTGGTCTTATGTGTTAACAATCATCATTTAAATATAAGAATCAATATTCCACACATCACTGGTTTTACTCAGGAGTTGTTTTAGCTTTTCTGTTCGACTCTGATAAATTCTATTAAATGATTAACTTAACCTAACCTAACCTAACCAAACGTGCTCTATAAACAGGATTTGAACTATAGAAACAAAGAGGATTTCGATGCTCTGAATTCTACTTTAGTCTGTATTTACAATCAACGCCGATCAAGCACATGGAGCAGGAAGACGCACCTCTTTGACGTGCCGTTTGAGGTGCATGTAAACGCTCTGTCCTGTTTTGCGATAATGTCGCTCCACATGTTCTCGACCAAAGCCCAGGAATGTGTTCATGCACACATACAGGCCTCCCTCAGACTCCTGCGGAGCAAAACAAACAATAACAATGAGAAAGCACGACTGGCACACTATGAGCACATCTGAAATATTTCTGGGAACAATTTCAGGATCTTCTATTTTGCCAAACTCATCATGGTAACATCAAACACAGAGATGTGATTCTGACACTTTCCAAAGTCTTTCTCGCTCAAAGAATTGTTATTTGCACCAAAAACTTTCCACCTTTCAGCGTTTGTGCTGCTGACAAGCTTTAGTTTTAATGCAAACGCCTCCTCTGACAGGTCATTTAAGCCAAGTAATTGATTATTGTCTCATATTAGGCTTCATACGAGCAACATGATACAACAGTTTTATGCTGTTGTTTCTGAAACTGAAAAGCCTCCCATTACAGGGATTTCATTAACATGTCTGAGCTCTTGGGAGAATGATTTTTACCTTCAGTAACAGCCCATAAGCTGAGACTGACTTGTGTCATGTCTTTGAGAGAAGAACACGATTCTGTGGTCGTCTTGTTATTATCAAAAAATGTCCACGTGAACAGTGACAGACACCTAAACTTTCAAATCTACAATAATCAACCGTTTCCTTTCCTTGACAGGTCACTTCACACGGGAAAACTAAACACTTGGAAAACACACCTTCAAAGTTGACCTAAATCTGCGACCAGGCCTTATGAACCTCCCCTGATAAACCTTTAAGTGGCCCAGAGTGACATATGAGCCTCAACAGTGCAGGGTAAAAATAACCCGGTCCTCAGGCCAACATGACGAACTCCAGACAGCTGAGTCACCTTTAAAAACGGGTTCAGTCGAGAAAGCGAGATTTCATTGGGGCAAAGAAATGTTATTAATATCTGTCACAGGTAGGAAGGGTACCTGTGACAGATATGCAGGGCTCAGTTCACGTACAGGAAGGACTGAATCATCAGCGCATCAAACCCCTTAAAGGTTCAAATAAAGCAGCAGCTGTGTTCATGATGTCGCTGCTGCCCTGTTCACAGAAGAAAAACGACAAAAATAAAGCAGAATAAGCATTTTCATACATATAGCAGAAATCTTTCACTTTTTAACTCATTACAGTCACAGTGTTGCAGAGACACCACGTGACCCCATAAAAGCTACTAAAAACAACACCATTAAGGTCTTTAAACGTGAACAAATCCTGTTTGAGAAACATCACCGTGGACACAGCTCCAGCACTGACGCACTTTGGGACATTTTCAGACAAATTATAGACGATAAAAGCGAAGAGAGGAGCAGTGAGTCGTGAGCACGGCTGCTGGAGGACTCGAGCCCAGCCTCAGGCAGGTGTAGGTGTGTGGCTCCGTTTGTTGGTCTAACTGCCTGCGTGTGGACCTCCAGTAGTAGTGGGGTGGCGTGGACACAAAGGAAACCCCTTTCATCTTCGCCTGAGACGTAAACACCCTTTAATTGTCTTTCCCCTCTCGAGCTCGCGGGGACGGTGACCATGGAGACACGCTCACTTACAGCTGATTCACGTGCGCCGCTGAGCTCGCGCAAAACAAGCCGTCAGCTCGCCTGCGACGCGCTTTCTCTCCCCAAACAAGCCGCTCGTGTCGCACTGAGTGTGTGTGAGGAGGTGGCGACACTTACGGGAGAGTCGAAAGAAAAGGCGCACTCGCTCTTGAACACCCGGTCTCCTGTTCTGGGGACCCTGATGGTGGGCATGTACGGGACCAGCAGCTCTCCGAGGTCTGCAGCCATCTTCGCATTCCTGCTTCTCGCACCACAGTGCTGCGGAGCCTCCAGGGCAGCGCCTGTCACAGGAGAGGATGCTATTTTTAAAGCACTCCGTCTCTACATTCCTCCGACCAGGGGGATGTGACGCTGAAAAACATAAAAATAAAATGACAGAGGGGTGGAGGCAGGCAGGCAGGCTGCTGCGGCGCAAAGCTGAAAGCTAATGTTGTTGTTTTGTGTTTCTATTGTTTTTCCTGCCTCCCATCACACACAAAGATCTTGGACCTGCGCAGACATTGCTGCTGTTGGCTGCGGTGACGCCGCTGTGCTGCTCACGGGGATGTTTTACGAGAAGGGCCCCTCCCACCTCTGAGGATGATTCATAAAGCCACCCACATTTACTACAGCATGTTTCCAGGATTCAGGAAGTGCGTGATTATGGAGCACACTTTGATTTTTAGTAGCTGCTGCTGATCCTTCATCAATCTGCAGTCGGTTTGTTTAAAAGAGAGAGAGAGCAGTAAATGTCATTGCTCTGCAGGGTTTTGCGAATATAATAAGTAAATAAACAAAAAATATACTGCAGATGTTTTTATTTTTAAAATGTGATTTTAAGTCCACTTGTGCTGCGTGTGTCTAAAGAAGCCCTTTGTCCGCATGACCAGGCTCGTCTGCAGAGCTCTGCCACCCGGTGGACGCTCGTGTTCACCGCAAGAAAATATAAACTAAACCAACAGGAATCCAACCTTCCTCAGAGATCTGGAAGAATTTACAGTACAAATAAATGTAAGGTGCAATTTGTTTTAATTGCACTTGGCTGAAGCTTTCTCAGCCCTGGCTAAGCATTTGGATATATCCTGATCTTTGTCAACAGGCCAGTATATCCTGGACAGGCTGTCGATGCCGGGCTGATACAGAGACAGACAACCATAGGAGACTTTCAGAGTCACTAATTAACCCCACTAACTGCAAAATTCTGACTCCTTCATGAAAAAATGTAATTACAGATATTATGCACATTTGATTTACTCTTCAACTTGAACTTTATTGGATGATTTCAGCTCAGAAGGATTCACACAAACTGAAGACGGGTGGTCTCCGTGGGTTTCCTGCTCTGACACAAGCTGCCAGTCCCCGATCATCTCTGGAACATCATCACGGTAAAGGTGCTGCATGAACTGAATTAAGACGCTAAAACATGAATGTCAGAGTTCGATAGATACTTTATTCACGCAATAAGGGAAAAATGTACAAACAGTGAGATTGATGTACCGATGACAGAAACATCTGGATTAATGGTCAGGCGATGACTTGGGGCTGTTGTCAACGAGCTCCTTGTTAAGGGTCGGCACTTGAAACCAGGGGCCGTCTCCTTGCTGCCTCATATGGCGACGCACCTCCAGCTGCGTCAGTCTGTGACAACAAAGTCATGAATAAAAAGGCGGAGAATTAACACCATGCTTTAGAAATGAGCAACCGGTTAAGTATGGAAGACTAATAATGTACGACGCTCGTGAAATAAAGAATTACATTTGTCACAGCTGCAGCACACACGCTTAAACTGATTCCTCAAGATTTACCAATCTCTGCAATTTCAATAACCATCTGCATATTTGTCAGAGAGCAAAAAGACGGTTCATAGGCTCGCCTGCACCTGCTTTCTTTTGGGGAGAGAAAACAAACTGAGGATTTCCACATCAGTGGAAGAACGCTATTATCAAGGAATGCAGCTGCTCTGCCCTCTCAGGACCCCTCCCTCCTACTGCATCATGTTCTGGTGCTTTCCATGACCGGACACACTTAAGAACGGCTGCGCTTTAGCGTTTGCAGTGATTTTTCCATGACAGCAAACTGCTGTTTCCTATTTGTGCTGTAAAGCACATCTGTAAACCTCTCTGCCAGTTTAAAACAATCCCATCTCTTGGATGCTTCCCTCTGTAAAGCTCAATATGAAGACTCTGTTGGTTACACCACATACACAGCTAAACACCAGCTGTGGCACATCAGTGTATCGTGTATATGAGCCAAGCAGAGACGTCTTCTAAAAGCATTTAAAAGCATGTGTTTGTGCTGATGGTGGAGCATGAAGCACACTGGCAGTAACACCCACCTCATGTCTGCTTTTTCCTTCTCAATCTGGATTGCAGCCATCATCTTTTCGTAGTCCTTCACTGGGGA
Organism: Neolamprologus multifasciatus; assembly: GCF_963576455.1. NCBI lineage: Eukaryota > Metazoa > Chordata > Actinopteri > Cichliformes > Cichlidae > Neolamprologus > Neolamprologus multifasciatus. The sequence goes on along the minus strand of NC_140460.1, from coordinate 106,113 downwards.
GTCATAGATGTTCCTGGTGATCCACCTGGTGATGGGGTGCTGAAACAACAGAGCACAAGGACTTGGTGCAAACAGGACTGTCCCTTTAGTGCAGTCATGTGACATACATTTGTAGCAGTTCAGTGTTATTAGAATAGAATAGAATTGAACTTTATTGTCATTGCACATGCACAGGTACAGGGCAACGAAATGCAGTTTGCATCCATCCAGAAGTGCTTTAGCCATGATATAGATATATTACCATATATATTAGCAATAATATAGATATGTGAGTATATTACAGAAATGGGTCTATTATGGTATGTTATAATGTACACGGTATGTTATGAATATTCTATAACTATAAGTATGTACAGGCTGTAGTGAGTACAAGCTATGTACAGGCTATAAATATGAAAAACTACAGAAACCTGAGATATACAGTTATACAGAAATGTGAACTATGCAGGTTATAAACAGTTGTAGGATTAAAAATTATCATATGATTATTTACACAGAGCTATACAGCAGTGCAGTTAAGATAAGTGAGATATGTGGATAATTTCTACAGAGGCTATAAAGTGCTGGTGGTTGTGAGTGGTGGTTCAGTCCATGTTATTATTGTGTGTTTGAGGGTACGGTTGTCCATGTGTGTGTGTAGGTGGTTGTGTGTGTGTGTCCAGTCCATGAGTTTAGTGTGGGTCAGAGGTCAGGAGGCAGAGTTCAGGGGTCTGACAGCTGTGGGGAAGAAGCTGTTCTGGTACCTGGTGGTCTTAGTCCGGAGGCTCCTGTAGCGCCTCCCAGAGGGCAGGAGGGTGAAGAGTCCATGTGATGGGTGACTGGGGTCTTTGATGATTTTCCCTTTTCAGACACCGCTTCCTGTATATGTCCTCTATGGCAGGAAGTGGTGCTCCGGCGATGCGCTGGGCAGTTTTCACGACCCTCTGCAACACCTTCCGGTGCGAGGCGGAGCAGTTCCCATACCAGACTGTTATACAGTTGGTCAGGATGCTCTCGATGGTGCAGCGATAGAAGTTCACCAGGATGTCTGAGGACAGGTGGTTCTTCCTCAGAGTCCTCAAGAAGAAGAGGCGCTGGTGAGCCTTCTTGACCAGCTTGGAGCAGTTGGTCGTCCAGATGAGATCCTCGGAGATGTGGACTCCCAGGAACTTGAAGCTGCTCACACGCTCCACAGCCGTCCCCTTAATGTGGATGGGTGGATGTGGGTCGGCATTCCTCCTGTAGTCCACGATGAGCTCCTTGGTCTTCTCGGTGTTGAGCAGCAGGTTGTTTGTGTCGCACCACTCAGACATCTGTCCAGGCTTCTTGACTCCTCCTATTGGTGGAGCCTCGCTTGTGGAGTATTCCAGTCTCACCCAAGGTGGAAGCGTGCCACTTGTGGCTCGGGAAGATTCAGTGCTTTAATGAGCTTTGATTCACTGCCTGATCAAAGCTCGTGTGCCAAAACACACTGGAGGGGGTTTTTTAGGAATAAAGGCAATTTACAAAAATAGAAAAAATAGAGTGCCACTGAGTCCTTTGAAGAGTTTAAAAATGATGCCCAGTTTAAAATCAGTTGCTTTCTCCTTATCAGAAGCCTCCTTAGACAGGAGACTAGCATGGCTGCTATTTTTAGCTCCTTTCCTGAAGTCCCGGTCTGTTCCACTGCACTTGTGCATCTGCAGCACATGATGGATCTCCTCCAGTGTGTCACTGCAATAAGACTTCAACTCTAACTTCATTTTGGGGAAAAGGACAAAGAGCCAGAATCTGGAAAGTGCGGTCGTCGGTGTGTGGACACAGACTGGTACGTGCTACGTACAGACTGCTTGCTCCAAGTCCAGAGATTATACTCTCACCATCTACAAGTCCGCTGTGGCCTGCTTGAGTCGCAGTGATGGGACACGGGGCCGTGTTGCCACTGTGTTCACCTATGTGTCTATGAAACTGTGCAGGCTGCACTACCGCACCCCCACACCCTCAGAGAGATGAACTGAGCACTGATAACAAGCCGGACGGTCCCTCTCCTCTTCAGTCTGAAGGATGTTGTGTTCATGTTTTCCAAAAAGAAGATTACACTTTGATTCATCTGACCACAGGACTGTTTCCCACTTGGCTCCAGTCCATTTTAAACGAGCTTTGTCCTGGATCATGTTCACATACGCCTCGTCTTTGCATTATGATGCTTTGACATCATAATTGATGACACGGTGACAGAATTGTGTCGGTTTATCTCTGACAGGAGCAAACAGGAGGGACACAAAGTAAGGAAACAGCCCAGGGCAGACTCACCCAGGCTACTGCAGCCCTTTGGCATACAGGTCGTTTGCACAACCAGGTCAGCGATGCAGGGCTGCATGTCTGGTTTGGATGCAGAGCAGCCTGAGGGCCTGGAACTGAAGGGCAGCCGATATTGATTTTCTCCTTGTCCCTTTGCCCCAAAAGGAGGTTTCTCCAGAATCTCCAGATTTGCTGATATTATTTACTGTGAGTGATGTTCAGTCTTCTTTGTGGTGAGAAACATTCAGTTTTGTGCAGATTAGTGAGCCTCTGCTCATCGACACGTCTGAAACTCTGCCTCTCTAACATTATCTTCTTACGCACAATCATGTTACTGACCAGTTAACTTCATTAGATGTGAATTTCCCCAGTTATTTCTTTTTAGCACTGCTTACTTTTCAAGCTTTTTTTTTGGCCTCCATCCCATCATTTTTTTGTTAAACCACGTTGCTCTAATCAAATTCAAAATGATCAAATGTTTTCAAATAATGTTTTGAAATAATTTTGGCCTGTTACAGGATACCTGTCACAAAATAAAGATGCTGCATTGCACATAATGATGAGCCAGCTCTGCCTCACCGACATAACAGACGTTTAATCGAGCAACATAACGACGTGCAGTGAATGCTATTTCAGTCGAGGCTTCTTTTAACGCTACACTGAACGGGGCCCTCGGAGAGACTTTTACCTGAGGGGCCCGTCGCAGCACCTGGGTTTGAAAATGTAACACAACAGTCCCATAAAACACTCACCGGAGGAAAACATGATGTTTGGGGGGTTAACAATGCACTGGGGGTATAATAATGAATATGCACATATTATGATTACACTTCAAAATAAAATCCCTTAATACGAGTTTGAAGCAACGACAGAAAGAAGCACCACAAACAACCAAAGAGACAAAGGGACGCACCTTGTAGTACTCCCAGTGCTCGGGCTCGTAGCCTTCAGGAACTTCAGCCAGCTCTGCCTCACCTGCACGACGGACATTTAATCGAGCAACAGAGATATTCATTCCATACGTATTTGAGTGAGTCCTGGATAATATTAGAAGCCGACTAGAATACACAGTAAAACACTTATGCTTACTCACCGATGAAGATATTCACCCCCGTGACGACGATAGCCACTGGAACACCAGTCAGCAAGATGTAAAATTGCTGAGGGAAAAAATGAGAAGAAAATCAAATATATGGCAAATTCAGTTGTCGATGCGTGCAAGTCACCATCCAAAATTAACCAAGAAATATCTCTGACTTTTAAACTCAGTGAACTGACTTTTTTATTTTTAAACCAGCTTAAACAGGATCATCTTGGCCAGTTTAGTTCTGATGTATGCACGGCTCTCTGCTGCTGGTGCCTTTGAGCAAGGTGAGTAACACAAATGTGTGAGCTGGTTTTTGGCTGAGTGTAAGAACACAAACATTCTTTAAAATAAAAACATGGTTACTATTTAGAAACCTGCACTGTAAACTTGTAAACTTCCAACAGTGCGTCTGAGCAGTCGAGGAAAATATGTTGAGGACTAAACTTCCTTGGTTACATTTCAATAACAAGATTTAGTTTTGTTCTGGGTGAACACAAACATTACGATTAAAACGATACGGCAAAGTTAACAGAGAGCACTTCTGCTGTGTATGTACGTGAGCTTGGTGGATGTGATGGTGCTCTGCACTTACCAACAGGCGCAGAAATCTCCTGTCATAGTAGTCAGAGGGTTTGACGACAAACAGTCTCTTTCCATGACCCCAACGGACCGCAACTGCAAAGCAGGGCACAGTTACTATCATGATGCCTGTGATTGGTTATAGTGAGTACGCACGCTGCCTCTTCAGTTACATGGAGGCTCTGTCCAGTGTACCAAGTATCTCTGTAATGTATTACAAATGCAAAGTCTATGACCCACCACTGCATCATGATTGGGTGGGTGGAGCTTGTATTTTGTATTGTTTTTCTAGCTGAGATGTTTTACATGGTTGACACGTTTGCCCCATCTCCCTTGTTGAAGAGACGTTGTTTCTAATGGTGGCTGCCCGATTGAGTTTAGTGCTATAATTACATATTCATATAATTAGACTACAAAAACTCAGATTATGATTACGTTTCACTTCAACAATAAATAATCCCAGATTATTTTTGCAATAATGGCAGTCATCCATTACCGCGGTCATCTTGTTAGTAATAATCTTTGTTTTGACCATATGGGCAAAAATCAAGAATGACCATCACTGCAGCTCTTCAAATGTGTATTCGTGTGGTTGTTCCCTTCTGAGGTTGCCACAGCAGATCGTCTCCCTCCTTCACTACATCCACGAATCTTCTCAGCGGCCTTCCCTTTTATCTGCCTTTGCAAAACAAATCCACTACCTCTCCTCTGTAATTGTCCAAACCATCTCAGCCTTGCTTCTCTAACTTGGTCTCCAAAGCGCTCAGCCTGAGCCCATGTGCTCATTTCTAACCTTGTCCATCATGGTCACTCCCAATGAAAGTCTGAGCATCTTTAACTGTGCCACCTGCAAATCTGCCTCCTGTCTTTTTGTCCATACATAATAGCAGACCTCACTACAGCCTTGTAAACATTTCTTTTCGCTCTTGAAAAGTATTGCATGAACTGTTTAAAACAGGGGTAGGGAACTCCAGGCCTAGATCCGGTGTCCGGCAGGTTTTAGATGTGTCCTTGAGCCAACAAAGCTGATTTAAAGGGCTAACTTAGCTCCTCAACATGTCTTGAAGTTCTCCAGAGGCCTGGTAATGAACTAATCATTTGATTCAAGTGTGGTGACCCAGGGTGAGCTCTAAAACCTGCAGGACACCGGCTCTCGAGGACTGACGGTCCCTACCCCTGGTTTAAAGGTGGTGGTGGTCAGAGGGCCCGGTGGCGCCTGTGTCCGGCAGCCTCGCCTCTGTCAGTGCGCCCCAGGGCAGCTGTGGCTACAATGTAGCTGCCATCACCAGTGTGTGAATGACTGAATGTAGTGTAAAGCGCTTTGGGGTCCTTAAGGACCAGAAAAGCGCTATACAAATGAAGGCCATTTATAAGGTGTCCCACTGAGTCAGGTGGCTTTACAGAAACCTTATAATTTAACGATATTAAAGAACGTGTCGCTATTAAAAACATGGTGAAACGCGTTTAGATAAAACTGCAGACCATAGCACTGCATGCAACAAGCAGATTTATGTAAAGCGTTGACACACAGATGACAAACTATCATTCAAACCCTGTAACCCGACTAATGTTTTACTAAATACGCACCGCTTACTGCAATGAAAAGGCAGAGGTTGAAACTGGAGGATAAACAGTGGCGTATATAAACAGTACATGTGTATACGGAGCTATAATAAAGTCACTGTGTCTTCCTTTATTGACACCGGGACAGACGTTAACAGCTAGCTCATGTTAGCAAGCTAACAAGGTCATGAGAAAAGACAAGCAGCCTTCCGGTCCGTCGTCTCATTTCTTAAACGACCGGGGTGTCTTACCTTTATCTGTGCGGGGGATTGCTCGAGTGAGTAAATTAGCCGCAGTATTTCCAGATTTCAGAGGACTCAGTCTGGCTGCGAAAGCAGCAACAGACCTGAGAGCGCTCAAGCCCACCATCTTTACTGTGGGAGGACGGCCCAGCAACACGAACTGTGATTGGCCGTTCAGCGAATAAGCGAATCATATTTGATAAGAGCACAGGTGTAGTTTCTTTTCAACTGAAATGTTATACGGGGTTTTATTATTAAATTAATATTATAATAATGTATTTAGCACCATAACATTATTTAAAAATATATCTTTCTTCTTTTTTTCTTTCTTTTCTTCTTTTTTTTTTTTTTTTAGAAAAAGAGACAAAATGCATGCTGGGTAATATGGGAAGCGCTACATCAAAAATGGCGGCGTCCTCATCCACAGGACGCGTTTTGACTCTTTGCAAGCAGTTTCAAAATGTCTTTAGGATATCAGCAGCGACAAACGCGCGACAGGGCGCTGTTAGTTCGCTCAAATGCCAGACTCCTCTTCTCAGGTAAGAGATCCGTTTAACGCTTTCCCCGAAACGGGACAATAATGTGGGCTAACTACGACACATTCAAACTGTCGGTCAACAGCTCAGCAGTCACTGTTTGTGCAAAGATGCCAGTGATTGTTTACGTCAAAGAGACAGGTTTACTTTATCACGCTGAGGGAGAAACCCCGAGTTCCCATGTTGATGTACTCAGTGGACATTTATGGTTTTATGGCTGATTTAAGACTGAAGCGAGATTTTGACTGCTGTGATCGTGGGGTCTCCATTATGTCCCATAATGCACAGCTTTTAACTACACATGTGAAAAGTAAGTCACAGCCTGAAGACTAACTGACAGGTCAGTGATGTTTGGACAGAAGAGGCTCCAAAGAACTTCAAATGATCCGAATTCTTATCTGACGTTAAAGAGCTTAACACCAACAACATCCGCCCTGGGATTAAACCAGAAAGTGCTGAAATGTAACACTTAAATTTCAAGAGAAATCTCATGAATTCCCTGAATTCAGTTTTTGTTGTTTGGGTTTTTTTTAAATTGCGGAAAAATAATTTACCTGCTTCAGCATTTGTTATCAGGCTTACTGTGTGCACTTTCTTCATGTGCAACAGGGAGAAGTCTCCCATCGTCACCCCATCCTGGAGCAATCCCATCAGCTCTCCAGGTCAGCATCGAGCTCTGCACACAACCATCAGCAGGAGAGGACTAGAGGAGTTCTTTGATTCACCTGAGAACTGGGGAGAGGCCAACGTGAAGTCAGGTAAAATATTACAGCACGCAAAGAGAACATTGTCTGCAGGTTTGATTGTAGTTTGAATCAACCTGAATATGTTCATTTTATTTGCACCTGAATGTAGATCAGTGTAAACACAATCTGCTAAACACTATTTATCAGCACAATTTGTTAAAAGTACAGTAAATACTTTTTAACAAATTGTTTGTGGTCAGATGTGAGTTTAGAGTCACATGATCATTTTACTATTGCACTCACGAGGTTGTTATAACTTCTTGCACTATTAGGCGCACCGTGGACCGCCAAACAACTGAGAACAAAGAGCAACGAGGACTTGCACAAACTCTGGTGAGCTGTGTGGAAATGAAGCGTCTCCGTGGAAACATTTAAAACATTTAGCGGCGTGTAACCCTCTGATTGTGTCTCAGGTACGTCCTGCTGAAAGAAAAGAACATGCTGCTCACACTTGAACAGGAAGCAAAAAGGCAGCGGGTCCAGATGCCGAGTCCAGAAAGAATAAGAAAGGTTCGTCTCATGCTGAGCTGATAGCTGACATGATGTGGGTGCCAATGATTACATGAGGCTTTCTCCCCTCCCAGGTTGAGCGGTCCATAATCAGGCTAGAGACGGTGGCGAAGGAGAGAGAGAGCGCACTGCGTCTGCTGCAAACAGGACAAGAGAAAGGCCGACCAGGAGCCTGGAGGAGGAACATATTTGGATATGTGTACTGGTGAGGGCAATGATGGGAAAAGAAAAGTCATACCTTTATCATCTGGTGATGGGGAAACGGCCTGTTTGCAGGACACAGTAGGTCCATATAAACACATGTGGTCCAAGCTTTGTTACATATTTCATTCTCAGATTGAGCCTGAAAAATATTATCAGTGTTTTCTTGGATTAAAATAAAGAGTATTTACCAAGAAACCAGTTTAAGCTGCTTTCAGCTTATGCTGCTTGATCCTGCTGGAAGCAGTCATCAGAAGATCAGCATATTGTTGTTATAAAGGGATGAAATGATCAACTATACTCAGCTAGGCTGTGGCATTTAAATGGCCCCCACACATTATACCACCACCAGCTGTTGATCCGAGGCAGGACGGATCCATGATTTCATGTTGATTATACCAAATTTGGACTCTACTGTCTGAATGTTGTAGCAGAAATGAAATCAGACCAAACAATCTTTCTCCAATCGTCTGGTGCTGGTGAGCCCTTGTGAATTGTAGCCTCAGTTTCCTGTGTGACAGGAGCGGCGATCCATGCGGTCTGCTGTGGCCCATCTGATGCTAGCTTCGACAGCGTGTTCAGAGATGCTCTTCTGTATGCCCTGGTTCTAACATGTGGTGATTTGAGTTACTGCTTCCTTCCTATTGGCTTGAAACAGCCTATCAGTTCTCCTCTGACACCACCAGGCTATTGTTTGGACAGAACTGCCACTCATTGGACAGATTTTCAGCAGTTTTGAACTACTTACAGCAGCCAATCTGGCACTAACAACCGTGTCACATTCATCTTAACCTTGCCGCAATGCGATTGGCTTAAAGCGCTTCGAGTGCTCAGAGTAGAAAAGCAGCACGTAAGCACCCGTCCATAGTTGTGGTAATGAGCAGCTGAACAGACTCCTCCTTGGCAAAGCTAATTTGACTTTTATTGGACGCCCTGTAATCTCATTGATTTATTTCCTCCACAGGTATCGATTCAAAGAGTACGCTATTCCCTGGTACATGAACCGAAGATACAAGCGCAAGAGGTTCTACACACCCAAGTTTGTTGAACCACACATAAGGTAAGACCAGTGTATGCATTATCATGTACATTTAAGTACGTGATACTTTTCTTTCAAAGGGTTTTATTTCCTTTCTCCTTCAGGCTGCGTATTGAGAATTACCTTCGGGAAAGGGCGAGGAATGAAAACTTAGAGAAGAGACGTCTCGCCAAGTTACAGGAGAGGTTCCCTCAGATTCAAGCTCCTGCATCCTGAAATGTGTAGCTCCTAATTTTGGTCTTTCCAGGATCTGACTAGTGTGACTCAGCTCATCAAATAGCCATGTATGGACTGAACCTGTTGTATGACCTTTCATGTGATCTCAAAGATAAATGATGTAAGATCGCTCTAAAGTGTGCCGCTCGCTCTGTTTGACCGACTCCAGTGTTCTTTACGCTCCTGTGTGAAAACCCTCAGAGCTGAAGTAACCAGCGGGCTGTTGAGACTACAGCACTCAGGTAATCATTAAAAAAAACTTTATTTGTAAAAGACCACATGAAGCCAATGACAAGCAAGACTGAAAATTAAATACAGATCTGAGTTAATACCAGTAAGCACAGGTAGGAACGCACTGGCCTTTACCTGTGAGGACTTGACCTGCTACATAGGAAGAAAAAAAAGGTTCGAGACGATATTCACGTCAAACTAACAGGTTGTTTTTCCAAATGCATCCTAATCATCCCGAGTTTACCAGATCAGCACAAATCATTCTGGCTTCTGTCGTTTGGATCAGAAACGTGTTTTGATTCAAGGTTCCCACCAACAACTTACAGATAAGGCAGCCGGCCGACTTTCAGGGAGCTCGAGGAGCTGAAATTGCAGATGTTTGTTTTCTACAGCAAATCCCAGACAGGTGTGTGGACAAGCTCGGTTTTAAAAACAAGTCGTACAAAAATAAAACAGCGAGGTGTTCCTGAGTCTGGGTCAGAGGGGGAACCATTCACGAAGTTGAGCTTGCAGTGAGAAAGACGATGAGGACCGGGGGTCAAATCAAGGGCACTTCCTGTCCACGCACTGCTTTCCTCCCTCCTCATACTCCTGTTTGGAGATCCACATCTGCTGGAAGGTTCCCTGGAGGATGCAAGAAAAATGTTTAAAAGACTCAAACACTTTAGTGCCGTGAATGTGACAGACATGAAGCACTTTGTGTGTCCTTACCAGAGATGCCAGGATGGAGCCTCCTATCCAGGCGCTGAACCGGCGCTCCACTGTAGTGCTGTTTGCTATCAGCTTCAACCTCATACTCTGCAAAAGCACGCGATTAAAGAAAAATGATGAACAAAATGTAGCAAATTTAAAACGAAGAGACAAACATTGCAGTACATCACTGACTAAACCTAAGGTTAGTACTGATAAAAACATAGTGACATGCTGATCCTCACCGGAGGGGTTTTCTGGGAGAGTTCTCTGTTCAGTCGGTCAGTGAAGCCCTGAATCAGCGTGTTTCCTCCAGTCACCACCACACTGCCATACAGACCCTTGGATAACAGCCACAGGTCAGTAAACGGGGTTGTAGGGTTTAGGCACAGATGTGAAGCACAAAAACTACTCAGATTACATAAAACGGTGTTTCTGAAAATCCAGTTTAACGAGGTGCTTACAGGCCGGATGTCGATGTCGCACATTCCCACACTTGTTGTCACGACGTGGCCAACTCCTAGCATGGTGTTCCCAGACAGTCCCTAAAAGTGATCAAACAAAAATGTTCAGAAATAAAAACATTTGACCACCTCTATGAACTTTAGAGCAAAAAACTGCTTCAGATTCAGAGCAATATGCATTTAGTCAGCAGCGCCGTTCATCCGGGACCTGCTGAGTCAAACTCACCTTAGCATTGGAGGGGTCAAACAGCCCCTCGGGGATCTTCAGCCTCTCTGCTCCAAAGTCACAGTTGTAGCCATTGGGCAGCTCGTAGTGCACCGTGGGCATCTGGGCAGCAACCCTGACGAACAAAAGAAAAAGGGGGAAGTACTGAAAGGTATCATATTGATCTATGTGTGAGTAAACATCTCTGCTTCTAATATGACTCTAGTGCAGCGTTAGAGTGAATCTGTTAAACTGAAGTTTAGGATCCCTCTCACTGTTCATCATATGGAGAGTCTGACACCTGCAGCACTGACGCCTGGAAGTCCTGGATTACACACTGGAAGAAAAAGACACTTTCATTACAAACATGTAATTATTGTCACTGTGCTGCCGAGTTTGCTGCTTACATTACACATGTAGTTGTGCCAAGAGCGGGTGACGTGAGGTAGTTTCTCCTTTTTCTTCCAACTGGCTTGGGCTCCCTCCCGCACTGGATCCTGTATGGACAAACCCCCCCCGCTGTGGTTAGACTCATCGCAATAAGGGCTTGAACCCAGTAATGTGGCAATGATGTGTAGAAAAGCCAGGCGTGGTAAATGTTGAGCAAAGTTCATCATTTAACATTCATCAAATGAAACCTCCACAGATCGGACCTTCGATGCGATCATGTAGGGAGGGATGATCTCCACGTTTAGCTCCTGAAACAGCTCCCTGCACTGCATGCTCATGAAGTCTCCAGCCAGGGGCGACTTGACGATGCCTGTTGAGAGAGAAAGAATAACACGCAGCTTTGTAGGCTCACATAACAAAACCATAACACATCATTTAAAAGCACTCAAAGACTGTAATGTGACTTCAGTAACACCCCATTGATCATTTTCTGCACAGTAACAGTGACCCTGACTGGATCACTCCCATTCCTGCTGGATTTCGTCCTCAGCATAATTAATAAATCTGGTCTTATTAACTAATCAATAAAACCTGACTTTGCTTTTCTATCTGTCAGATATCCTGTTCTTCAGTTATGTTTAGAAAGACAGTAAACAAAAAAGGCCACAGAAGATTTTTGTGGATGAAAGAGGACATGCAGAGAGCTGCTGTGACAGAAAACAATGCTGCTCAGGAAAACGTTAGATGGACACACGATCCGCTGCAGCAATCCCTAAAGGAAGGAGCCCAAAGGAGGAGGAGGGCAAGTACTTGACCAATCAGAAACGTTCACAGTAAATCCTGCGCCCAGTCTCACGATACCTTTGCAAAATATTCTCCCACAGTTCAAAAACATGCATGTTATGTTAACAGTCCATCCATCAGCCCTGCGGCAGGCTGGTAACTTGTCCACGGAGTACCCGCCTCCTGCGCTACGGCAGCTGGGATTGGCTCATCACAGTAGGCGGAGCTCTTCTGGTCAAACTGCAGTCCCTTCATGATTTTATGATGTGAGCCGCACACTTTATTTTTAGTGTATGTTACAACAGCTTCTCACCTTGCTGCAGAACATAGCCATCGTGCACTGGAATTGCAGTGGTGTGTGTTGCACCACTGTCCAGAACCAGGCCTGTAGACCGCCCATTGGCAAAGCTTGTATGTTTAAAGTTAAAGAAATATGCGGTTTAAAGTCCACCAGATGGCATGAAATTTCATCAGAGCGGTCTGTGATGATTAACTGAACGTGCTGCTTTAGTGTGCGTCCTGGATGAAACAGTGAAGGATACGCAGAGAGCACGGCTGACTTGCAAAGGAAGAAGGCAGGAATGTTGTAATGCTCAAACATCAGCTCTGTCAGTTTCTCTCTCTTTGCTCGTGTGTTCCACTGCAGACACAAAACAGAAGTTAGCCCGCTTACAACAAATCACTGTCAGATACCTGCAGATGGTGATGAGGGCAAGGACAGGAAACACTTCACCTGGCGCTGAGCTCAAATAGCTCAGATGTTACCATCAATGTGTCACATATTTATTTTTAAACAGAGCAGCAAATCAAACCACTTAATTTTTTGAGACTCAAAAAGTTAACTCACCGACGCCTCTGACATGAGCACGGGGTGCAGGCTGGGTTCAGACTTGAAGTGCATCTTGTACGTGTGATCCAGAATCGCCTGGAAACTGTCCCAGTCCTCAACTGGAGGCAGAGTTAAGAGAAAACACATGAAGGGCCTGGTAACTTTTTTTATGTCACCGTACCTACATTAAACATATGACAACACAATCACTTGTGCATAGAATAAGGAAGCCAAAACCATTTACATATGAAGAGCTGCAGCTTTTTGTTAACATTTACTAGTTTAAATTAAAAGACATGAATATCAATCGTGGCTCAAGAGTTGGGAGTTTGTCTTGTAATTGGAAGGTTGCCGGTTCGAGCCCCGGCTTGGACAGTCTCGGTCGTTGTGTCCTTGGGCAAGACACTTCACCCGTTGCCTACTGGTGGTGGTCAGAGGGCCCGGTGGCGCCAGTGTCCGGCAGCCTCGCCTCTGTCAGTGCGCCCCAGGGTGGCTGTGGCTACAACGTAGCTGCCATCACCTGTGAATGTGTGTGTGACTGGGTGGATGTAGTGTGAAGTTTGGGGTCCTTAGGGACCAAGTAAAGCGCTATACAAACACAGGCCATTTACCATCTACCATAAGCAAATAACAGCAACATTGTCATGGTAAGGCTTTGCGGTCTCTGTGGATACAGACCTCAAAAAGCCCCTTCATCAACACTACCATGTGTGTTGGGTCAGATGGTGGAGAAATTGGAGCAATTATAATTTTTTTTAGATAATAATTTGAGCACCAGGCACCATTTTTCCAGGTTAGCCCTCTAAGGGAGGCGCTGGTCCCACTGTGCTCTTCTGCTGCAATTAAGATTTGTGTCACACTCATCTCTAAATAGCCTGAGAAACTCCAGTGGACCAGATTCTGATGAGCATCAGCGGCTAGGTCAGTGCACCGGGGCACTTGCCATCGCTAATACTTAAATGCTTTAAAAAGTGTCAACACCATCAGTGGACTGCAATCACTTACTTTAACTGGCAAAAGCCATTTATTGTCTGTGAATCAAGCCACTACAAACAAACATGGCCATTACAATTTTTAGTTATCCAACAGTCCAAAACCCAAATACAGAAGCAAACTGCTGCGACGTTGGAGCCTGAAATGGCTTCGTTAAATGAATTATATGAAAAAAAACCTTTATGTCACTTCTGATACTAATAAATGTTCGAGTAAGTAAATCTGAAAACTAAAGGGCATTTAGGCCAAATGAATAATTGTTTCACCCAAAGAACAATCAAAAGATCAGTTGATGACGTGAACCATAAACTGCAAATATCTGAAATTTCTAAAAAAGGAAAGAAAACTGTTGACCAGAACATAAAAACGAACCTCTAAAGCTTAGTCCGCTCCAGCATACAAACACCATCGCAGAAGAGCCAAATCACCAATTTAGTCTTTTTTAAACCAGTTTAGTTCATTTACGGCCCTGCTGCTCACTGGGAACCAGACCAGCAGCAGCAGGAACAGCCCTGGTTGGTGACCGTTGAACTGAAAAGTTTTCCAAAATAAGCCCAAACACAGTTCGGGTTATTCAGCATATGCCCCGTTATGACACTGCAGTAAACCACAGATGCTGAGGGCTTCCATCAGGAGAACACTGCACACCACAGCTGATGAGCTGCCTCGAGCTTCAAATAATCTCATTAATGTTCATGATGCGCTCCAGTCATATATATATACACGTCAGCCAGGGTTTGACGCGCTCGCCAATGAAGTCGTTGTCAGACCAAAACAGACTAATTATGGATTTGGATCAAGCAGGCCAGATTATACACATGTGCATCAGAGATGAAAACCTGCTCCGTGTTTTCCAACAGCTCTTCTTCCCATTTATTTAAATCCTTTTTTACAACATACATAAGAAAAGATCAAGGCCAGTCTTTTATGTACGGGTGAAAAAAGTCATGTTCTCCAAACACTTGGACTAAACGCTTACTCATGCCATTCTTGAGCGGAGACATGACCTCCATGTTCTCTCTGGGTACCCTCAGCTGATTGGTATCAATATAGTAGGTGGTGCCGCTCTGCTTGCCCTTGTCACCATCAGTCTCCATGGGTGTGCTGCCGTCCTCTCGGTCAAGAGTCACACCTATTACTGTGGGAAAGTCCGCCTGAGGTGGGACAAAAAAAAACACCAAATTACAGGTTAAGGCTGTTTGCAAGAGCCTGATTTCAGACCAGCATAGCAACAGAAATTCACAAAAACTCCTTTCACAGAGTTCGTCATCCTCCTTTGCAGTGAGTGAATGAATTTTTGTGAAACACTGAGGTGCCATAATGTGATGCAATCCCTCCTGAATGATGAAGACAAACAGTTGGGAAATTTTCAAAAGTACCTGATTTGAATCTGCCCGTTTTTGACCAGTTTATTATGCAAAAACTGGATTTACAGTGTCGAGCTAAATGCTGAGAGGATTTTCAGGAGATGAGGGTTGTGTCAAAAGCAGAAAGAAAAAACATCTTTTAAAAGGTAAAATTTGTGCTTGCATATAATCTGCTGATAGTCGATTAGTGTCCATCTGTAATGTCTTACATTTATTCACACAAGATCCATTTTATCCCTCAGGACGTGCACGTAAACCAGAGGAAACAGAAAAAGGAAGTATTCTGGAATAATCTGAACTCAATTTATGCCTCCTGCCTCCAAGGTGACTCCAACCCTGATTTCTCATCATTGCCGTTCCCCCAGAGGGATGTTGAAGATGCACAGAGGAAGAAAAGACACGTTGTTAATAAGGTCATTCGAGTGATCCACTTACCTTGGGACAGTCTTCTCCTGCGTAGCCAGCTCTTACAGAATAAGAGCCGATGTCGAACACCAATGCTCCCACCTCATCTGCAGAAATAAGGGAAGGGCTGTGATTGAACATTTTTCGAATGAAGTTATGCACAAAATATGGGGGAACATTTTATTCCTGTAATTTGTACACAATGCGGGCAAAAGTATTGGGCTACACATCTTAATCTTTGAGTTCATGCATTTTCACTGCCACAGGTTTATAACATCAAGCACCCAGCCATGCAGCCTTCACAAAATCTGTAAAAAAACATGAGTCTTTGTGAAGAACTTATTGAATTCAAATGTGGAGATTCAACAGCAGTTCATGAAATTTCTTCCCTCGTACATATTCAATATGTCAACTGCAAGTGGTTTTACTGCAAACTAGCAGAGCAGGGTTGGTAAGTGCTGAGGTGCACACTGCATAAGTCACCAAAGCTTTACTGACTCAACAACTGAAGAGCTCCAAACCTCCTCTTAGATCAGTGGTTCTTAACCTGGGTTCGATCGAACCCTAGGGGTTCGGTGAGTCGGTCTCAGGGGTTTGGCAGAGCCTCCACCGTGACATGCACGGCTCATTTTGTGCACCAATAAAAAACATATCTATGTCTTGAATTTGAAAAAAATCACATTTTATTTTTCACTAAAGAGGGGTTCAGTGAATGCACATATGAAACTGGTGGGGTTCGGTACCTCCAACAAGGTTAAGAACCACTGTCTTAAATTAACATCAGCACAAACACTGTGCTTCGTGGCATTGGCGTAATGTGTAGGTCCAGTATTTTTTGTCCATATAGTTAGTGTGTGTGTGTAACACATCTTACACCTTATAAGATTCAATAAAGTTCTGCAGTTTCAGTTTGGGCACTACAATGAAAAACCATATTCTTTGGACTGGAAATGTTAATTTTCTATTATTATAGAGTAGAAAGTAAGCATTCCCAGTCCTCACCATCACACAGAGATTTAAACGGATATATGTGCTACTCAAACCGAAAAACAACACATTAAAGATTTGTCAGAAAGAACTAAACTGGCTACATACATGTTTCAACTGCTGCTTTTTATTAGAGGTAGGAATCACCTGACAAACCCACGATACAATATTTCACTCACGATATGATATTATTGTGATTTTTAACAGTTTGTAAGATGCTGCTATCAGTCTGTGACTGAATGGGGTCACGCTGTTTACATACCATATGCTGCTGAGAACACAGGTACCAACAGAACTTTATATGTAACTATTACACTTGCACGCAGTAACCTTCCTGTTCCATAGCAATTATAACAACACAACTGGCAGCCGGTTGAGTCGAGTCCCTTCGAGCTGTGTTCACTAATAAAGCCCCGTTTCAACTGATGGAAACATGGTAGGACTTATTCTGCATTTATAAATTAGACAGCAAATTATTTGAGACGTTCAACAATCTCTCCCAGAGTGATTGCAGTCAATGCACATCAGACTGCAACTGTTTGCAGAAAGGTTGCCACCAACAAGGTGAGATGCATCTCCTTATTGATAGTATTCCCAGAATATTTTAATTTATTTAATAAAGTATTTATATTTAGTGTCACTGGATCGATACAATATCCCCACACAAAACATCGCAATACTATGCTGTATCAATCTTAAATAATCATTAACCTCCTGAGACCCGAACTCTTCCACGGAATGCATTTTTGATTTCTCTTTGATATTTGGGCTGATTGGGATCCAATGAATGTAAAAACAAAGAATTACCAGAATTTTTTTTACCTGATTTTTTGTTTCTAAGAAAAATGAGAGCCACATATGAGGATATTTGTTTAAAATTTCAACAGAACAGTAGCAGCATAATGTCCTCATAAGTGGATTTCAGGCCCTTGTAGAGCAAAATTGAGTATTTTGGTTTAAATAACCCAAAATGTGATGTCTTCATATGTGGACGCAGGTCCTAAGGGGTTAAATAAATTGAAGCTATCTATAAAGTGAGGTATCAAATACATATTATATTACTTATATGTGTATATGCGTGTTGTTTGTTGTTGCTTCTGTTCTTTTCTCCTCCCTCACCCAGGCAGCTGTCCCCACCTGTATGAAGACTGCCACCATCATCCCAGTCCACAAGAGCTCTGCTGTGACAGCCAGTAGCCGTCACGCCAATCGTCACGAAATGCTTTGAGAGGCTGATTATGGCCCACATCAAAGCCACCATCAGAGTCACTTCAGACCCACACCAGTACGCCTACCGGAAGAATCGATCCACAGAAGATGCCATCTCTTCTGTGGTTCACACCACCCTCACCCACCTGGAGCAGAAGAATTCCTACGTCTGTTTGCTCTTCGTGGACTTCTTCTCCGCTTTCAATACAATTATCCCGCAGACACTTGTTGACAAATTACTGACCCTGGGACCGAGCTCCTCTCTTTGTAACTTGGTCTTGGACCGCAGTCTGTGAGGATCCACAACATCTCCTCATCTTCCAGAGTCCTCAGCACTGGCTCCCCTCGGGGCTGTGTGCTAAGTCCCCTCCTGTTCACGCTGCTTACATATGACCTGCATCCATCCAGGCTGTGATATAATAAAGTTTGCGGACGACACAGCTGTGGTTGGTTGCATCACAAACAATGATGAGACCAGCTACAGGAAGGAGGTGGAACACTTGGAGGACTTTTGCAGGAAAAACAATCTCTGCTTAAATGAGAAGACGAAGGAGATGATTGTGGATTTCAGGAGGGGAAGACACACACCCCTGCACGTTGGAGGATCTGCAGTCGAAGTAGTACCCAGCTACAAGTACCTGGGTACGTACCTGGATAGCAACCTCACCTGGAAAAACAACACTTCCAGCCTGATCAGGAAGGCTCACCAGAGCCTCTACTTCCTGAGGAGGTTGAAGCGAGCGGGAATGGAGAGCTCAGTCCTCATCTCCTTCTACAGATGTGCAGTGGAAAGTGTTCTGTGCTCTGGCATCAACGTGTGGCCCAGAAACTGCACTGTGGCAGAGAGGAAAGCTCTACAGAGGGTGGTGAAGGCTGCACAGAGAGTTGTCGGAGGCAGCCTCCCAACCGTCACAGACATATACACCTCCAGATGCAGGAAGAGGGCCACCTGTATCATGAAGGACCCCACTCACCCAGCACACACACTCTTTGTCCCCTCAGGCAGGAGGCTGAGGAGCATTAAATGCAAAACCAGCAGACTGAGAAACAGCTTCATTCCAGAAGCTGTGAGACTTCTCCATGCATAATGGACAAGAACTGTTATTGTAGCACCTTAACCACTACTGACACTTATTGACACTGTCACTTTATCAATGCTGGATGCCCTTTGCTGCTAAAGTATTTATTTACACCTATATTTATACCCACACTCTATACTGGTACTCAGCTTGTTGCACCCTACTTATAATATTATTTATTGTATTGTCTGATTAGCTCCTTGAATCCTTTCTAAGCATCTTACTATAAGCCGCATGCGTCACTGATACTAATGAAAAGGTCTATTCGGTACCTACACGTTTATAACAACTGACACCAGCTACCCGGAGGAACTGTTAAGTTATTCTCTGTAAAACACAGGAACGACAGGATGGGTCATCCGTATGTCTTTGCAGGGTCTTTGTATTGGGTTTATCGCGATGAGAGCCTCGGTATCGTCATAACTACCGTTATTTTTACCGTTACATAACATAAACGGTATTTGTTCGTGAGCTCGGCAAGCCCATTTTCATTCATTTCCTTGCTAGCTAGACGACACCGGCTGAGTGACTTGTATAACACTTCAAGTCTGCACGACTAAGCACCTGTGATGTCTACATATTTGAACAGCCCTAAACGTATGACAATTAAAATGGACACAAGACTATATCGCTGACCAACTACGAAGCAGAACTTTAGCATAGCTAGCATAACGAGCTAACTAGCTACAAAGCTGGCTAGCTCCAACCAGGGACAACGTGGACGACAGTTGTGTATAAAATCAGCGTATTATCATACTCACCACCTCCGTACACTCCGCCACTCATCCTCTAAGTTATAACGACAGCAACTTTAACAATATATGTTATTACAGGAGAAACACAACCACAAAGCGATTAATCACAACAAAGGAAATCTGCTAGCATGCATCAGTCCAACAAAGCGGGCTCCACAGTGCTTCGAGACAGCTGTCCAATCAGAGAGCAGCAATTCTCAGCACTTCCGTTTCCACGGTGATAGTCGGAAGTGACTGCGAGTACTTCTATGCTTTGGAGCGGACGTGGCCCTGAGGATTTCACATCGACGTGAGTTAAAACTCGTCATAAGTGTCTCAAATGTAACTTTAAAGATTAAAAACCGATGCACGGATCGTGCACGTGCAGCCTTGATGAGTACACGCTGGTGTTGGTGAGTGAAAAGTGGAGGACCTTGAGTCACGGTCACGGTCACGGTTAGACTCAAAACATTGACTCTGTTCTAAGCGAGCATGTCCACGCTGAAAAAGCAGCAGCGCTGTTGTACGGACACGCTTATATTAGAATATCGGAAATGCCATCCTTAGATTACACGTTATGCGTCATCATTGTCCAGCTTCTGCAGCTCAATCCAAGTTTTCCAGCCTCGTGGTTGTCCGGTGTTGGGTTAATTGCGCAAGCGCACTTGCAAGCGTTAATGAACTTGCCTTACAGTAGCAGAGTAGCCTCAGGAAAGGTGTTTATATAACTGTGCCTCTTCTCAATTTCTAATTACTAAAATACACTTTTTATGTAATATGTAGGTTCATACATGTCGCAATAGTGAGGTTTACCATGTTATGAATTCAAAGTTAATAAATATATCTTTGAAAGTTTTATCCTTTTATGGGTTACTTATGAGGCCCAGTTGGTTGTTGTTTGTTAACAACCTGCAATGTTAATTAGTAACACTGGTTGTGCGATAACAAGCATGTATTTTTGTTATTGATTAATTTAAATCAATTTGCATTTTTTTCATCCATAAAACAAAAGAAAATTGGAGATAGCTCTGTTGTTTCAAGGTGGTGTCATCAAAATGTTTCTTTGGCTAATAATGACACATCAACAAGATTGTTTACTTTTTAAAGAGTATGAAACTTAGCACTTGTTAATTGGTTGATTTATAGATTAATTAATGAATTGAATTAGTTGTAGTAACAAAGTCAACACAGTCTGGTGGGTTACACATCCACCTTTGTCACAAAGGCCACTCTTTACAAAAATCCGACAGCCAGCACTGCCTGCTGTGGTGACCCTTTGTAAATACAGGGAGCAGCTGAAGGTCGCTTCGTTAATAATAACGTCTTGCAGACCTACATTATGTGCACATTTTTATTTTTGTGGAAAGTTATGAGAAATAGCTCATTTTATTAGATCTAAATATTTAAAGCCAAATTTTAAATGTTGCAGTGAAGCGGCTCTTCACCCTGTAGGGGAAAAGTATCAAACCTTTTTGGGTCTTTTCAGCCTTTCAAATGTAGTTTAGGTTTTTTGCTGCCTTTATATAACTTTAAGCTCCATCGTTGTATGGAGCATTTAAGACATCTCTTTTAGGTCTGTAATTTAGTTTTCATTCCCTTTTTTCACTTTGAAGCTGAAATGTCAATAATTATTTATGAATTCTCTTTAGTGCAAAATAAATTTTTAACTTTGCTTCCTTCCAGCACTCATGCAGCGCTGCACCACACTGACCCTTGCACGGCACAGCAGGCTCCTCTTAAGAAGTAAATTTGCACTTGTCCGGTGCCAGCAGTCAGCAACTATGTCAAGTCTCCTGATCAACCAGCCCAAATACGCGTGGCTCAAAGAGCTGGGTTTGTCTGAGGACAACCCGGGTGTTTACAACGGTAGCTGGGGAGGTAGTGGGGAGGTTATCACGTCATACTGCCCTGCCAACAATGAGCCGATTGCCAGAGTTACCCAGGCTACTTTGGCGGAGTATGAAGCGACTGTTCAGAAGACGAAGGAGGCTTGGAAGTTGTGGGCAGACATTCCCGCTCCTAAAAGAGGGGAGATTGTGAGACAGATTGGGGATGCATTGAGAAAAAAGATTAAAGTACTTGGAAGTCTGGTGTCTCTGGAAATGGGCAAAATCTATGTTGAGGGAGTTGGTGAAGTTCAGGAGTACGTTGACGTCTGTGATTATGCAGTTGGTCTGTCTAGAATGATCGGCGGGCCCATCCTGCCTTCAGAGAGACCGGGTCACGCCCTCATCGAACAGTGGAACCCAGTCGGCCTGGTCGGCATTATCACCGCCTTCAACTTCCCCGTAGCTGTCTACGGCTGGAACAACGCCATCGCTCTGACCTGCGGCAACGTCTGCCTCTGGAAAGGAGCTCCGACCACTCCTCTCACAAGTGTTGCAGTTACCAAGATCGTGGCTGAGGTGCTGGAGCAGAACAATCTCCCCGGCGCCATCTGCTCCATGACCTGTGGCGGAGCAGATATCGGCACGGCCATGGCAAAGGATGAGCGTGTGGATCTGTTGTCCTTTACTGGCAGCACTTATGTTGGCAAGATGGTGGCCATGATGGTGCAAGAAAGGTTTGGGCGCAAGCTGCTGGAGCTCGGTGGCAACAACGCCATTATCGTGTTTGAAGATGCTGACCTGAATCTCGTGGTGCCCTCTGCCGTCTTCGCTTCCGTCGGAACCGCTGGCCAGCGCTGCACCACAACCAGGCGGTTGATGCTGCACGAGAGCGTTCATGACACGGTGGTTGGAAGGCTCGCCAAGGCCTATAAACAAGTCCGCATCGGAGACCCCTGGGACCCCAGCACCCTCTATGGTCCTCTGCACACCAAGCAAGCTGTCGAGCAGTACCTGGCTGCCATCGAGCAGGCAAAGCAGCAGGGCGGCACTGTGGTCTGTGGAGGAAAGGTGATGGACCGTCCTGGAAATTATGTGGAGCCCACCATCATTACAGGACTGGCTCATGATGCCTCTATTGTCCACACCGAAACCTTTGTCCCCATCCTGTATGTCCTCAAGTTCAAGACAGAGGAGGAGGCGTTTGCCTGGAACAATGAGGTCCAGCAGGGTCTGTCCAGCAGCATCTTTACCAAAGATCTCGGCCGGGTTTTCCGTTGGCTTGGCCCCAAAGGGTCAGATTGTGGCATCGTAAATGTCAACATTCCCACGAGCGGAGCAGAGATCGGAGGAGCTTTTGGTGGTGAGAAACATACAGGCGGTGGAAGAGAGTCAGGCAGTGATTCATGGAAGCAGTACATGAGGCGCTCGACATGCACAATCAATTACAGCAAGGATCTTCCTCTGGCCCAGGGAATCAAGTTTGAGTGAGCCAGCCGGCTTTAAGCGTCGATGAGCCCGGAGGACAACACTAAATAGTTTGAATGGCCAACTGAAATGCACGGTAATGCATTTGCATTCAGAAAGGTCAGCTTGTGCTTAGATCTCTCTCAGTCACACAGGAAAACTGTATCTGTATGAATGTAGTTTAAAATTATTCTGGATTTAAAACAGTTTCAGGAGTTTTTGTTAAAGGTTAAATTTTCCCCCAAATGTGTGCACTTTTCTACAAGCACCCTAATGAAGTTTGGCTGATTGATTACAATCGTTACATTTTGGAAGAAAAACTAGACAAAGTTGTAAATGTGTCGATCGTTGCAGTTCACCATTAACAGAAATGTTGCGTACTCAACACTGGCTGTTTTGCACCCAGTTAACACATGAATGTACTGTAATTTCTATAATACACACTACTTTCCAGGCAACCAAACGACAATAAAAGGCAATGGGTTGACATGTGTACTGTCTGTGGATATTTTGTATTTGAATGCTTTCACTGAGAGAACCCAAGTGCACTAGCCAGTAAAATCTGGATTATGAACATTGGTACAATATCTTCTTTAAACAAATAATTAGGGATGCACCGATACCGATACTGGTATCGGGTATCGGGACCGATACTGTAAAATATCGGTTAACTCGTGGTATCGGTTAACTCGTAAAAGTTAACCGATACCACGAACCGATACTAACTTATTTCATTAGTCAGAGGGTGGATTGTCATTTTTGTTGTAGTTTTTTAGATTGGCCACTAGAGGGACATCCCGCGCTAAACAGGCTCAGGATTAGGCGAGTGAGACTGGCGGCTCCAGATAAAAAAGAGAAACTGGAGGCTGCTGTAGCTAGGCTAAACAAAATGTCAGCAGTGTGGAACAGCCAACTTTAACTCAGGTTTTGGAAAAGCAATGAAAAATGTCAAGAGAAAATCCACGGACAGTTAAAATAACAGAGGCTCTGACTCATTTTATCGCTCTGGATGACCAGCCAATGCCGGCCGTGGAAAACATAGGATTGCACCATCTTCTCAGCATACTCGAGCTGCGATATGAAATTCCCAGCCGCCCACACATCAGGGAGATAATGGTGCCAAAACTTTCTAAAGAGGTAAAGACAAGCAGTGTGTGCGATGTCAGTCCTTGGTTTAACGGCACAGTGGACTGATGATCCACGGGCAGATGAGGAGTTCGTTCGTCAATGCCAAATACTTTCGTTATTTTGTTTGTTTGTTTACAATATGGACACTCTGCAACAATTTAAAAGTTTATTTTATTCTCAAACCTAATTTGTATTTATTTTATTCCAAACAGAAGTGTTTATTTATTATTCTGAAAGCTCGAGACAGTGCCAATAGTTCAGTGATATTTTGTTAAATTACAATGTGCAGCTTGTGGGGATAGGTTAATTGGAAAATCCAAATTGCCATTAGGAGTGAATGTGCGAGTGAATGTGAGCACGAATGGTTGTCTGTCCCTGTGTGTGGGCCCTGCGACAGACTGGCGACCTGTCCAGGGTGTACCCCGCCTCTTGCCCTATGACAGCTGGGATAGGCTCCAGCACCCCCCGCGACCCTGAAAAGGAGAAGCGGAAGCGAATGGATGGATGGACAATGTGGAGACTCTGCAATAATTTAACAGAAGTGCTTATTTTTCACTTGAAATTTTTTTGTGGTCATTTTCATTAAGATTTTATTTTTTATCGGCAGGGAATATAATAAAACCTGTCTTCCAATTAATTGTATTTGTGTGTGTGTGTGGTAGAAGTATCGGTTTTTGTACTCGGTATCGGCAAGTACTCAGATCCAAGTATCGGTATCGTATCGGTTTGAAAAAACTGGTCTCGTTGCATCCCTACAAATAATGTGTGCGGTAATAATTTCCATGTTCGACCTGCACTGACAAGGAAGTTACTCCCGTGACCTGTCCTGGAACACAGACGCTCAGTTAGATTTGGTTGGGGGGGGGGGGGGTTGGAGGCCAGGTCGGTGCCTTTTTGGCTCTTTGGTTTATAATAAACAACCATGAAATTGTTCTTCAGTGAAAAAGTGTTGTCGGATTTTTCCCACACTGGGCGAAAGGGTGACTGGGAAAATCTCTCTGCAGGTACACATCATGTAATGTCCAATAAAGGCCAGGTTTTGTGAAAAAGTTGGGAAGAGATGATCAAAGTTATTAGCCTGTTGCATTTTAATGTGACTGACTTTGAAAATGAAAGTTTGTAGTTTAGCTCTGCTCCATTTTAATTTTTTTTAGAATTACAATCCTGGATTTTAGTTATGATGTACTCAGGGGGACGAGAAGATAAAAATCATAAACAAGCAGCGTACGCGTTTATTATATTTGACATTGTTTAATTTTATGGATCTTTGCAGCTGCTGATTACTGCGATGATTCAGTCATGGTGTGATATGCTCTGAGCACTGTTTACTGTCACGTTGTTAGGTACAACAAAGGGACATCTGTTGAACTGCTCGTTAATGCAAATATCAGACAGTCACATGGCAGCAGCTCTATTTAGGCATGTACACACATCCAAGCATCAGAATGGGGAAGAAAGGTAATTTTGAGCGACTGAGCCAGACTGTTTTAATCTAATAAGAAGCAACTCAAATATCACTAAGGAAGGCAGAAGAGCATCTCTGAACAACCAGCAGCCTGATGCTACACCAGATGCTACTCTCGGCAAGAACAGGTAACAACTCAGCCTCACCATAACTGGTAACGGACTATTGGAAAGATGCTAGCTGAGTCTTGATTTCTGTGTGACATCCAGATGGTGGGGTCAGATTTTGGGTGAATGACATGAAAGCATGGCTCCACTGTGCTTTCTGTTAATGCTTCAGTCTGCTGGTACTCTAATAGTGTGAGGGATGTTTTTATGGCACACTTTGGACCCCTCAGTACCAACTGATCATCATTTAACCACACCCTACCTGAGTGTTGTTGCTGACCGTGTCCATCAGCAACAACACTCAGCGGTTGCTAAAGGAAATAGCTCGCCTGTATTAGCACAGTGTAGCCGCCTTCTGCTTCCAGCAGGAGAGTGAGCTGTGTCACAAAACTCGGGTAATCTCAAACTGGGTTTTTGAACATGACAATGAGTTCACTGTACTCAAATGACCTCAGGTCACCAGATCTCAATCCATTAGAGCACCTGTGAGATTTAGTGGAACAGACGTCACGCAGTTGCTGCTGTTATGTAAAAATGGACCACAATCTCAGAAGGATGCTGTTGAATCAACCTTTTCATTTTTGTCTTAGAATATTCTAAACCGTTACAGAAAGGAAGCACATACTGGACAAAAGTGTTACTGTGGGAGTGGATCATTTACATTTAGACACGAGGCGCCGTCTAAACAAGTATATACAGGCTGTGTATGAATAGAAGCGCGTTTCTGCCATTAAAAATAAATCTTAAAAAAATTACCAGGTAAAGCAAAGTGGAAATTTATTATCTGTTGTTGCCTCAGAAGTTTTGCTTAATTCTTCAAAACTTCAAGTAATTTTCTCAGTTTTGAGTTATTGTCTTGGATATTTTTAAATTGAAATTCTAAGAAATTAACTCAAAATTTTGACTCACAAATGGAAAAAAAACAAGTTTTCATATACAGGAATGGTAAAATCAGAAGTCACACAGATGTCTCAAACTATAAATGCTCATGTTTTAAGATGCGCGTCAGAATCATGTTGATGAGTATTTAGGAGCCAATTTTGTTTATGCTGTTCTTCTAGGAAGCCCTGTATGAACACACACGTGTGGCCACCTGCCAAGGGACCTGCAACAAGTTTTTTGGTGGGAAAGTAAAAAAAAAAGTGGGATTATTCTTTCATTTCTATTTATTTACGTTCTTCAACTAGTACTGAAGAAATCAACTCTGTCCCTTTAATAGAAAAACTACTCCATCGGCTGTCCTTTGTCTCCCCCCCATATATCATCACCCTCCCACTCAGTAGCTCTCCATCCTCTAGCTCTCCATTTGCTGCTCCTCCTAGCAGTATCGCGGCTGAAAGGAAGAACTGAAACCACAGCGCTCTGTGCGACTCATAATCCATGCCATTTAGGACGTATGCAGAAACAGCCACTTCCCCTCCTCATCTGCACTGGAAAAGGTAGAAAAGCTTTCATTCTTTTTTTAATGTCAAGCTTTTTGATTCACAGCAATGATGTGTTGGCGCAGTAACCTCTATATTTACCAGGGAAAATGTACTTACTCAGGAATACTGAATACTGTACACATTCAAGTACAAATGAGAATATTCCTACTGTTTTAATATAGTATTTAAATCTTTTTTGATAGAAAAATTATGTTTCTGAGGCTAAAGTCTGCAGTATAAACCTTACTAAAACTCAGATATTTTTCTGGCACTTAACTCACCTTTTGGTGTTTGCAGTGTAATAGAGGAAACGCTGGTGACTGTGGTGTTTAGTGAGGTTGTGAACTCAGACTTTGTACCTGGTATAAAGTTGGTTTTGAGGCAGTGCAGAGGTGAACTGTAGGTCTTATCTCATGGTAAAAATCTGTGGTGCACCAAAATGTCAAGTCAAAAAAGAAAAGGGAAAGAAATAGTGTGCTCGTGGTAATAAATTAATGATCACGTGGCGTCGGAGGGTTGAAGCTGTTTGGCGGCCTCTGCAAACGGTGGTATTGGCACACCAATGTTATTCCTCACTCCCCCAATACTGATGTGTGATCTAATTCTTTGGAAACTCAGAGCATGTTGGTTCATGCTTTGTGCTGCTTGTTGCACCCCTGGTTTACAGAAGTGTCTGGGATTCCCCTGGACTGAAACACTCTCACTTCTTCTGTTTGCACATTTCCTCCGCAGCTTCTCCCTAAATCAAAAGATTAAGGGTTGGTCTTCCTTAATGTAATTGAGGGCGTCGTTTGATTAATAAATGTGGAAATTGTGTATTTTTGAAACCCACAGTGAAAATATAGCATCAAAAAATATGCAGCTTTTCAACAAATAATTGAAAATAAAATTTATAAAAAGATAAATCTTTGGACACTAGAACATTTATTTGATTTTAACCTGGATATTAACATTATAGAAAAACACTCGTGCTCTAAATTTTTCTTCTTGTAATTTAATGTTGTGTGCTGGAGACATAAAGCTTCGTGGGCAAAAAAAAAATTAACCCTGGAGAACCCATGGGGTCAAATTTGACCAATGGGGTCAGAGCCAACCCCATTGGTCAAATTTGACCCCATGGTTTCCCTAGAAAACCAATGGGGTCGGCTCTGACCCCATTGGTTCTCCAGGGTTAAACCTGATTTTATTCTATGTGAAAAAGTTGATGTCATAATAATGGCATCGCACAGATCCATACATATAGATGTATTATCTTCTCCTAAATGGACACAGTGCCACTTCTGTATTACATGTCCATACTTCTGTTTTGCTCTACCAATGTGGATAGCAGCAGTACATGACTTCACAGTCGTTGATCGAGGAGTGTGATTCCCAGCACAACACGCGAGGCATGATCACAGACGGGTTCTTCGCCAAGCTGCTGCTGCGTGACACTCTCATGGCCCAGGAATAGCACTGAGATTAGACAAGAACCTAAACCCTTCATGTTATTTTTACGAGTTCATAATGACATCAATTGCCAAGACCCGCGCTGAATGAAGCGTCAAAACCATGGCAGAGCTGAGACACAGTGTCTCCTCACCTCTTCTGTAAATATTGACAATTTGAACATAAAATTTCAAATTAGGATTCATCACTCCAGACGCCTGTTGTTACTGATTTTCTGTCCAGCTCTTGTGTAATTTGGCAAACCTCAGCCTTCACCTCTCTCTGTTTCCCTTCCTTAAGAATGGCTCTTGACAGACACCTTTCCTCTGAGACCATTTGTGAGACTTGAACATAAGATGGATCAAATAAAGGGTCAGATGCATCTCTCAAATGCATCATGTGTCAGGTCTTTCCTAGATTTGATTCGCATACTGATCCTCTGCTGTAGATAGTTTTTGTAGGCCAGTCTCCTACATTTTTTTAATAACGCACTGCACACTATGCTGAGATATGCCATGTTTTTGCACCACGTTTTGCACCAAAACCAGACAGTGTCCGAAGAAAAAGTTTGAAAGACCTTCGGGAAGCCTGGACCCACTGCTCCAGAAAGCAGGCTGGCTCTTTGGAAGCAAAATATAACAGAGTGGCACAGCACATTGAGAAATGACACAGAGGTCACAGGACAGGACATAGACCATTATGTGTCCAAATTCAGAGATTGTTCTCCATCAAGCTTTTACTCAAAATACATAATTTGACAAGGGCCAATCAAGGCTAAGCTGTGGCAGTCTGCAAGTAAAACCCAGAATTTGCCAACATCTATTTTCCTCATCACAGAGTGAGACAGGACTGGTGAGCTCAGCAAGGCACGCATATTTTAAGTCACTTTGCACTCTTCAAGAGGGCCTTTTTTTCAATAATCCATTATGCATAGCAGCTCTGGCTCTCCCTGGTATTTCTCCTACCTTTTTGACGTCAGTTGCCATTTGTGA
The DNA here is from genome assembly GCF_963576455.1 of Neolamprologus multifasciatus. Classification (NCBI taxonomy): domain Eukaryota; kingdom Metazoa; phylum Chordata; class Actinopteri; order Cichliformes; family Cichlidae; genus Neolamprologus; species Neolamprologus multifasciatus. The sequence continues at coordinate 76,932 of NC_140460.1, read as the reverse complement.
GGGTTACCCTGACAACGGCCTGCCTCCCCGGGAGATGTCTGGTGGATAAGATTGCCCCGATAAAGCCTTTTACTGTTGCTACACATTTTAATTGCCTCTGATACAGTGAAAGTATTACATGGGGGTGTGACGGCATGTGGCCTAAAATCGAAACATCGGGATTCAAAAAACCCCAACATTTAGGAGGTTCAATTCAATTTTCAATTCAATTTTATTTATATAGCGCCAAATCACAACAAAAGTCGCCTCAAGGCGCTTCATAGATACAGAGAAAAACCCAACAATCATATGACCCCCTATGAGCAAGCATAGGGTGGAGGATTGACGTCCCATTATCTCCACTCGATCGGATCCCCCACGTTTTGGGGTCATTATTGAGCAGTCCTGTGAAACTGAATTGGATATGATAGATCTATTTTTGAGCACACTGTTCTACACGAGACACATGCATTACCCAGTTTAAAAATGTCATATATAAAGGTGGTGTAATATGAGAAAAGATCACTGGAATTCCCCTGAACAATATGCACACAGATTTATGATATGAGGCAGAAAGATCAGATATTATCCTGGTGATTTTATATTATTATTATTTATTAACTAAAACGAAAAACAAACAAACCCTAACCCCCCTCCCCTTATGGATTTCCATAAACATCAGTGATAATACGCTGAAATGTATTATTACAGCATGCTGAGAATTTTGTATCCACGCTGACAAACAGAAAAATCCAGATTGTGCCGACCTGTTGATGGTTTTGGGATGACTTGTAGTCAGCAGTATACAGGTACGTCAGTTCTTGCTGTTTCTCCTACACCATAAAACCATCGTAAAATTCAAATGATGTTATTCACTTGCATGACTGCTATGCATTGAGCTGTGTTGCTAAATTCAAATAAATGCAAAAATGTACAACAACACGACAAAGCTACTGTACACAATACCTGTTCCAGGCTCCAGGACACTATTTATAGCCTCGGCAACATGTGTGTCTTCCTTTTTTTCACACACCAGGCTATTGATGTTCTATTTTTACAGTGTCAATTTGCTCCCCCAACCCTGCTTCTTCCTTTCTGGTTGCTAAGCAATGGACCAAGGGACCTGATTGGCCTAGGATGTGCTTTTGGACACACTGACTGCGATTCTCAGCTGGTTAATGAATTCAGTCTTTTTTACTGAGAGAGAACACAAGCTGACTTCTTCTTAGGCAGTTATCTTCCATTTAAAACCAATCTCTGATCCAAAACACTACAAAAAAACCCAAAAAACTACAGCACTCAGTGTTGACTAACGTAGCGCATGACTAAGGCTGAGCTGTAGCGGTGTTCAGGCTGTGTGATTTAGCTCTACCTTGTGCAATTAGGAGTCTATTTTTGCGTAACACAGACATGATCTGACAAAACGCTAAAGGGTGACCCAGTATTATGTCATCTGTGAAACCAGCTGGCTTAAACTTGTTAGTACAACTTTACAAGCACGCTATAAATGAAACAGTAATACTAAAACCACTTAAATGTTCTGCTTATCTTCATTATGACTGATAAGATGTATTTTCTATAACACATGGGCAAATTATTGATTGTGGTTTTGGCAGGTGTCATCCTATGGATCTATTTTGCTAAATGCTGTAGAATGTGTGGTTTTAATGTATGCATACTGGCTAATGAATAAAACATACTGTGAATAATATCCTGTTCCGAGGCTGTGCAAATTAACACTGTAAAATAAAGAAAATGTAATCCCATTGGCACTAATGGCAAACCATCCAAGGCATATGTCTCTGCTATCATGGTAATCCTAATCCTCATACTACTGCTGTGTGTATGAATTAAATTAGACTTAATCTGCCCCCATGCAACTCCGAAAGGAAACCAGGCGCTGGAAAACTTTCATCTCCCTTCCATTGATTATGGCTCGTGCAGAGATATGGAAAAGCCTATCCCACTGCTCCCTTTCATTGGCCCCATTAAATATTCATCCTGTCCTAATGGAGAGAGATCGTTTTCAATGAACCCACTGCAGGCCAACTGCTGTGTGCCAGGGTGAGACTTGGCACAGCTGTCTCCTGAGGGATTTCAGTTTGTTTTAGACAGATTTATAATTCTAACTCACTCATTAGATTTGTCTGAATAGTAAAACAACGAAATCCATTAAACTGTCAAGAAACCAAAGGATGACTAGAGAAAGTAGACAAATATTTCTGCTACTTTGATGATGAAGAGCGAGCTATGTTTGTCATGAGCTGCACTTACCACTCATTTTTGATTTTGATTAATCATTTCTTGTCTGGCCTTTCACGGTGCGAAGCTCTACCTGCAGGCACCTTCACGTCTCAGCCATCGCTAGTCTGTGGTCACAACTGTTGCTGTTGACAGACTACATTCGTGAAGTAGTTAAAAACACTGCAGTCTCCTCACTTTCACTTCTACTGCAGTGTCTGCGTTATTAACTCAGTTTGTATTTGAATGAGGGGGCAAAGGTGGAGTTTGCAAACCTTAGATGTGTCGTTTGAATCACTACAATGACTGGCTTTTTAGGTCTAATATTTGTTTCCTGTATCCCATTCGGTTCCTTTTTGTAGAGGGAGCTGCCAGACGGTACCATTTCACCCGTGGGGTGTACGTGTCATTAAATATATTTCTAGAGCTAGTTAAAGTGTTTTTAATGATTCCTCGAGATTATTGACGTAATTATAACTAATTTAGTACGACATGGTTACACTATAAGTTGTTGTATTAACAAGGAAACATGAATATGAATGTGTCGTGTAGCGGACACCCCTCAGCGTAGGCTGTTGCTATGTTCCCACTTTCATGGGTGTGGTGATTAGCCTGCTTGGTGAAAATTTTAGTCAAATCCGACACGAGTCGCGCTCGCTTCTGACCATTTAAACCGATTAAAACGGGCTTAAAATTAGCACGGCTCCCTTTGCGATTCCCTCACAGCTGCGGCCATGGTTGTCGTGTGAAAACGGATCGGTGTGACTCGGACTGAAGGACGGACGGAGCCCCAAACCGCCTGTTTTCAGGTGAGGACGTGCACTCAAGTCTTGATATTTTGGTGGCCTTTTTTTATTTTTCTTTTACAAACGCTATTTCCTGTTCTGGTCGCGGCTGTTTTTGTTTGTTTTACATTGAGCTCGGCTGATATGCAAAACCCGCCGTTAGCTGGTTCACTCCAGGCAGCGGTGTTGAAATAACTGTTCCCGGGCTGCGCTGTTTTCTTTCTCTAAGCTAAAAGCTTTACGTTGCTGAAACGTCTCTGCTCACCAAACGCGGCCTTTTACACACTGTCAGGCGGAACTGTAGGGGCAAAACCCGTCACTGGGCAGACAGCAGATCAGATATTTCCATTTCATACATCTGGTTCTCTCATGTGTGGTTGCGTAGATTTTCTTTTCCTTTTCTACTAAATATACACGACAGCCTTCCTCTGAGCATCAACTGGTGCCGCGCTGTTTGCTCTTTGGTCCGTGTGTCACGGATGTATTCAGTCTTTACACGTTTGTAAACATGGCATACATTTGGATTTTGGTCTTTGCATAGTAAAGTGTTTCACTGTTTAAAAAAAGCTTTTAAATGTGGGGAAAGCATGACCGGCTAGCTGATCGGTCGGTAAGATGATCGGAAGGATGACTTCTAAAGTCACAAACGTCCGCAGCAGTTTCGCAGAGGTTTATGTCCTACTATAAACTGATATGCTCGGGTTTGGGCCTCTGCTTTGACCCAGAGAGCAGCGTGACGCTTTGGGGGGATTTTATTTAAGCATTAACCTACTTCAGAACAAGTGTGGAAGCAATGAAATCATAATCATGGCGCATATTTCCTGTGCAGTTTCATATGTGCTCTAGTTATTGCAGGAAGCCTCTCACCATACGGGACATTTTTCAGATATTTGCTTCATTCTCCAGATGTCTGGAATAGTCTGTAGGTCACCTGAACAAGTTCACACCTGTGGAGTCGCCCTGCTGCATTTGCAGTTTCACACGCTGAACCATAGCCTGCTACTCATTTCAGGAGGTGCACATTCACTACAAATCACGTTTTGTCTTTTTGGTGTGTTTTCTAACAAATAACCCAGCACATCAGCTGAAGACAAACAAACAAATCTAATACTAGTCGATCTTATCTAGTAATCGGCAGCTCGGTGGTTCGATCCCAGATATTGATGCCTTCATCTGAGGGTGATAGAGCACTTAGACAAAGCAAAAAGAGCTTGTGTGAACAATTGTATAAAGTGCTTTGAGTGCTCGCTAGACAAGAGCCTGGAAAACGTTGGTTCAGAGCACTGATTGATTCCAGGTAATTAAAATTTTATCACATGCAAACTATGTGAAGCTGTAAGTCATTCTTTTTAATAATAAGAGGATTTGTGCTGTATACAGGTATAAGATATGATTTCAGTAGTCATAATATGAACAACTTACTGTAAGCACAGGTATAAGGTGCTCACAGCAGGCCCAAGTGTGTCCACACCTGCATGTTGGTAAACTTCCTGCTCATTTCATTTTGCTGTGCCCCTAAAGCTGCTGCTCTGTTAACCAAACTAGACTGTGTGTTCTCACAGTTGGGTTTTTCTGATCCAGATCTCATAGGACTTGCCTTTGGAGTTCCCGTGGTGTCCTTAGGTGTAGTTCTGCCTTAACATGAACTACTGTGTCTGTGCGTCTGCAGGAGCAGACCCTGAACAGTCTGACACGGATGTTTGGTGAGCGAGCAGTGAACTTATGTGTCTTGGAGTTGGATGCAGTTCAGATAACGTTTGCATTCCTCACACATGATAAACACAGACAGGTTTGCAGTATTGATTAAGTCATAAAAGCAGCAACAGCAGCCAGTATCATATTAAACTATTAAACTATTAATTAACATTCAAAGAAACTAAAATCGGTGAGTTTAAAAAAAGATTATTATACTGCAGGCTTTGAGTGTTTTTTCTGTTACTGTAACAAATCTAAATGTCATTTTAATATATTGTAGTTTTTACTTATTTTATAGATTTCTCGTGTCTTAATTAAAATGTTCTTTGTCCTGATGATTTGATGCTTTGTGAAACACTTTGTGAACTATATTGATCAGTACTTAAGTCATTACTCATTACATTTGATTGCTGCTGTTAATGAGAAGTAATTAAATAAAGGTCACTTTGGCTTTATAGCTAAACATTTTGTGCACAAACACTGAGTGATGTTCAAGCTGTTTGTTGAGATTATTCTCAGTGATTTAGCAGGTGACACATTCACCTGTAATGGGAAAGCTCTGCGGTATGAGACCAGGAGGAGACACACCCGGGCTCGGGGCATCAGCAGCTAGTGCTGGGCCCAGGCCTGGAGTCTTTGCACAATCAAAGATGCACATCTGTCCGCTGTCCTGATCCCTTGGGAAATAAGGGAGCAGCCGAAAATACCCGTGGTCAGTTTTCAAAATAAAATGTAGTGTTTGTGATTATTTCCACCAGTGCCTTTCTGTCTTACATATCCACAGTTTGAAGCAGGCAGCAGATGTTTTATCCCAGTTTAGGCACCGCGGTGTCCTGTCGGCCACTGCGAGCACCAGGCTGAACAAGATGAATGAATGCACGGAGGGCTGTGTGCTTGGATGCTGTGCAGAGAAGTAGCAATTGTGGCCTCCCGTGGCCTATCGCAGAGGCCCCAAATGTGGCGGCGGTGCCAAGCAGACCTATCTGCTATACTGGCACCACATACTAAACAATGGGCAGCTGCAACACACAGCTCCGCTTTTGTTGCGCCTGATCCTGCGCCATGATCTAGGTCTTTGTAGGCCAGCTCACTGGCTGCACGCATGACTCAAATCACACAAGTGGAGGGAAAAAATACACAAACGACCCGAGTTTCACAACTGTAAGTCACTACACGTAAATGTTGTATGAGCGTGTCTTTGTGCTTACGACAGCACTTTCATGTGTTCTGTTTTAGCTGCTGAATGAATAATAATCACTACTGGAACATCTCCCACAAATCAGTGCTTGCAGTTTTATTCTGGTTGGATATCCTTCTGTCTGTCAGCCTATGAAGCTGAATCATTTCTCACATCATCTCCCAGCATAACCAGGAGGTGGAGAAGGTCAAACTGGGTGTTATGGTCATCCACGAGAGGCACACGGTGACGTGGCAGAGAGGTACAGGGTAGTGGATCCATAGCAGTGATAGCGTGCACATCACTGGAGAGCTGACGCCCAGAGCCTTCTTAGTGGGGGTTGCGTCAGCTGGAGAAGACGGTGACGTCACTCCTAGACAGCTGAGAGCGTTGCAGTGCTGTCAAAGGCCCCGTTGGCTGAGCCGAGGCCACGACGAGCAGTCGAGGTCTCTGTTGTGTCAGTGCAGTGGAAAAACAGCCAAAAGCAGCTCAAGTGATGTCGAGATAAACGTCATCTGAACTGTATAAACATCTTATCATTATCTTAAGTTGTTTACCTGCTTTTTTTCCACCTCGTGTACCACGGTTTTAAAGCATCTGCAAAACTGAAGCTGAAACACAAACATCCTCCTCATTACATCTGCACTATGTCCTGTGAAGAAAGACTGAACTTTGCTTAATTGTTGAATTTTAGAAAACGGGACTAAAAATGTAATCTCACTGAGTTTGTCTTCTGGACTGTGAAACAGTGGAAAGTCAGGGGGCGGGGCATGTTGGAGGCGTGTGGAGGGGGTTGCTGTCCAAACATTTCCAAGGCGTGTGTAAGTGCTCTGTGACCCACATTCAGACTCCCCAAGGTAAAGGAAGTGGCAACCGGCATGTGCGCGCGCATGTTTGTGCGCATGCATCTGCAAAGGGATGACGCACTTAACCCTGACACACACATTTAGATACACACACACACACAAACTGAAAAATATATGCTTTTTCCACTTGGACCTGTTATCAAATAGACAATCCAGATCTGCCCACAGTACACAACAGAGCACATTCAACACAAAAACACAGACGGCGGGCGGAGCAGCCAGTGCAATGCAGCAACACAAAAGGCTGATTGAGCCAGTAAAGGTCAGAGCCGGGCTCAGATGGCCTTTTGAACCAGACTGAGGAGGGTGTTTGAAGAGCCAGACCACCCGTGGAGCTGCTGCCACCCCACCCTCTGCAGCACCTTCTTCTTTGGTGTGAACCCAAACAGGACACTTGTGTTTGTTTCCCATCCTTCAACCTAAAAGTGTTTCTGTCTGTCTTTCTTGCAGGCATCAACTGGTAAAGTGTGCGTGAGTGCGTGTGCGTGTGTGTGTGTGTGCGTGTGAGTTTGCATGCGTGTGTGAGCAGGCACGTGTGTTTTCCCAGCGTAGTCGGTGTTTGGAGCGTGGCCCATCAGCGAAACAATGAGCGAGCTGGAACAATTGCGACAGGAAGCCGAGCAACTACGCAATCAGATTCGGGTACGACGACATGCTGTTTGTGCTTTTTTGTTTATATTGTTGTTGTTTTTGTGTGTGTGCGTACATCACACGTGTGTGTTCACTGCGTGCAGCGACACTGTGACGTGTGTAACTTTTGTCAGTCTGTGTGATTGCTGTTGGATCATCTCTGCGACTGGCAGTGAATCACAGCAGGTTTAAACACATTGATAAGCTGTTTGCTACGTGATGGTCGAACACGCTAAAGTTCCCGTTTTGTTATGTTGCAGGATGCCAGAAAAGCCTGCAGCGACTCCACGCTGTCACAGGTACGAGTTTAAGGTTACTTTAAATCTATAAATGCATTTACCATTCGGTTCATTGGTAGATCCACACGTGTTACTTGTGAATAATGTGTGAGAAATTACATTTGATCAATTATATCTCATGTAAATCAGAATAACAGGGGATCTCATTATTTACACATGCTGTCATTGGATCCATATAAATATCCCACAGACGTGCAGCGAGCTCGTCTAACGTTCGCCCCGCTGCCGTCGACAGATAATGGCCTGTGTTTGCAGCCGCTGCTGGCGTCCACTGATGAGTGAGCCTTCTAGTGTAGCCACTGACACGTCTTCCTGTGTTTTGGCAGATCACAGCTGGTCTGGACTCGGTGGGCCGGATACAGATGCGGACGCGACGCACTCTCAGGGGCCACCTGGCCAAGATCTATGCAATGCACTGGGGGAGTGACTCCAGGTAGTGTGCTGGTTATTAACAGAATTGTTAACTGCAGCCAGGATGTGAAATTCACTCGAGCTGTTTATCTTCTGCTCTCTCACTGAGCGTTCGCTTACTACGGCTTTGGTTTTTGTTGTATTCGTACATTAATCACTCAGCTGTTTTCTGCTGGAGGAGTCCAGAGCAGTGAGTTTGGACTTGTATTCACTGAGATGCTGCTTCGCCTCATAGCATCTTTTCTGAATTGGCAGTAGTTGATCTGCTTTGTCTTTAGCTGGCTGTGTGCTGGCGCTGAATTTGAGTCCTGGTTGGTCAGTAACAGGATGACAGTGGTCCGACTACATGGAGTCTGCCTGTGGGGCTGATGGTCTGCAAATATGAACACACCTTTAGAAAGCAGTCGTAACCATAAATCCTCAGTCACATCCTGATTAATCTCTGTTGATGCTTCATTTATTAACAGTTTGTAGACCAACAAGCTCCAGGTGAAAGTGTGCTGCACAGCAAAAATGACAGTCCTCACAACATCTCGTGTTTATTGCTGTTAAAAACTGTATCTTTGTGTGTGTCACTCTCTTTCTTTGTGTCTGTCTTCCAATGCGATGCACTGGTGCAGTGACGACAGTCCCAGGTGTGGGGCTAAACTACTACCACTACTGCTGTTCATGTTTTTACTGCTACCTGTCTATTAATATGACTAATACCACCATAAATGGGACGAGCACCGTTTTACTGTGAGCACAATCGCAGCTCCACAGCTTATTTAATAATCTTCTTAAGGATGCAGTTTGTAAGTTCCTAAATCAGAACATTTTTTAAAATAATTAATATATTTATATTTCAAATTTTCCCAGTGAGGAAATCTTCAGCTGTCGCTACATGCACTGAGTGCTCGATGAATTCAAGCTTACAAACTGCCTTTTTAACGGTTTGCTGCAGTTATGACACTGAGACGGAGCAGTTAATGTCACCGTTAGTGTGCATGCATCACTAATCCTTAGGCAATACGTAGATACAGATTAATAAGTGTCTCTGTTTTTGTAGTTAGTAGTTTTAACATAAGATGCAGTTTTATTAGCAGGTTGTGATCAGATGCAGGGCTGACTGTCCTCGTTGGTGTGTCGGTGTGCCTGGGTGTGCCTCGCACCCTCCCGGTAACCCTGCAGGTGGCCACTGTTTGATTTGTATACAGCTACTGACATTTGAGCATGATAGCTCTCCTCTTGATTTGTACCGCAGCACCAACAAGCTACTTCCTGTCCCCGGAGAGATGGAAACACCCAGTCAGGATAGGAGGGAGGGGTTCCAGCTGTTTGTGCATCTGCACCATCTGTAGATCTCGCCCTATCGTACCCATCTCTGACTCCACCTTTTCTCGGGGCTATTTTTGCTGCCGATACATTTAGCCCCGCCCCACCTCTGCTTCTTTCTAGCGCTTTCTCACCCGACAGTAGACTTTCATGTAGCTGGGGTAATAAATATTCCATAGAGTGGGACATTACCCGGGACGAAGAGGCTTCCAGCGGGAGACGTGAGAGCGTTGTAACCAGGCTGACAGTGCAGCACAGTAACTTGCAAGGCTGGCTCTCATTGCTTTTAATGAATCGGGTGCATGCAGCTTAGCTCGTGTAGGCTTTTCACCACGAGCTCAGAGTCACGCTGCTCTTCTCGTTTTTAGGTTACTTGTCAGTGCATCACAAGATGGGAAGCTAATCATCTGGGACAGCTACACAACAAACAAGGTTTGATTGTTTTTGTTGTGATTTTTGTAACACCTGCACCTGCATTAAGATCCAACCCAAGTAAAATAGTGATTTCAGACCCTCATCTCTCACGTGTGCATCAGTTAATTACAGCTTCTACTTTCTGTATTTTATTTTGTTTGCAACAGCACCAGATGAAGGAATAGAAGAATCCATCCTTTCATTTCCTTTTTAGTTCCTATAAGTGAAAATAATGTTTTGATGTAATTTTCATCCGTTGAACTCTTGAAGCTTTTAGTCAAACTAAGGCGCCACATGAAGCGCTTTCACTGTATTTAATAAAGAAATCACTTTCCTTTTAATCAGATGCACGCCATCCCTCTGCGCTCTTCATGGGTGATGACGTGCGCCTACGCCCCTTCTGGAAACTACGTGGCCTGCGGAGGTTTGGACAACATCTGCTCCATATACAGCCTGAAGACCCGCGAAGGCAACGTGCGCGTCACCAGAGAGCTACCTGGACACACAGGTAAGCACACGCCCAGGCAAGAAACAAATGGTTAATTACAAACGAGCACTAGAGCCACATGAAGGGGAAAGTTAGTGAAACTACGTCCGAGTCGCAGAAAGTCATCGTTTGTGTTTTAGCTCGTAAACACAGGGTGGGGGTAAGTTAAGGATGAGCTCTGCAGAAAGCTGCAGCCGATCAGAAGGAAAACCAGAACCAGCAGGATCATTGAGTCGTTTCACTAACTCACCTACATGAGCCGGTTTAGAGGCTGGCGTTTGATTCATCAACTTTATTCTCAGAATGAATAATATTTTTCTTAATGTGGCCCTGACACTCTGTCATAATTCACAGACCTTCAATAAGATCTTTCATATTTCTTTCTTTTTTTATTGATTATTTGTTGCTTTTATTGGAAAGTGAAGATTAGACAGGTGAGTCTGGGGGAGGCAGAGACCAGCGACCCTTATATTTATTTATTCTGTTTTCATATTAAACATTTGAATCTGACTTCGTACTGTAGCTGTAGATCCTGCATGGCTGACGGGGGCCATAAGGGCTACAGCGTAGTGGCTCACACAACATCCCAGTTTGATTTCAGGAGGAGACATTAATCCCTTTAGGGTTGCATTAGGAAGCACAGCCAGTGTGAAACATGTGGAAGAGCTGACAGTAGGTAGAGGAAACACACAGTGTGAGTGGGGCGCACACAGGAGTCTCATCTGGAACCTTCTGTTTGCCTCCAGGTTATTTGTCCTGCTGCCGTTTCTTGGATGATAACCAGATACTCACCAGCTCTGGAGACACCACCTGGTGAGCAGTTAAACCGTTCAGTTCTCTTCATGATGGAAATATTCCAGTGATGTGTCGCAGTAGACTGCGGACGCTCTTACGAGCTGTGTAACGTGTTGTTGTCACCGCAGAAGGTTTGTGAAGCTGCGTGCAGAGCCTTTGATCACTGCGATGATCTTGCAATACGATGCATGAATTAGAAAGTCTAATAAAGCATATTTTTCATGAAGAGTTCATATGTCTGTCCTGCTTCCTCGTTGCAGTGCATTGTGGGACATAGAGACAGGCCAGCAAACTACAAGCTTCTCTGGCCACACAGGCGATGTGATGAGCTTGTCTTTGAGCCCGGACTACAAGACCTTTGTGTCGGGAGCCTGTGACGCCACTTCCAAGCTGTGGGACATCCGCGACGGCATGTGCAGGCAGTCGTTCACCGGCCACGTGTCTGACATCAACGCTGTCACCGTGAGTACCCCAGATTTAATCACAAGGAGACGTGGGAGCGTCGACGATCACAAAGACTATTGCAGATCGATTATGTCTCAGCATCTTAGTAAATGTGGCCTGGTGTTTATCTTTGTTATGAGCGCTTCCGCGTAGCAGACTTCTGGGAAAATTGTGGGCTGATCCTGTTTATTCCAAACAAACGTCTGTCACTGTAGCCTGACAGAGAACCGGGATAATACTGGAGCAAATGTTGAGCAGGAGAGCACCCAGCCAAAGAGGGTGGAGTCTGACTGAAATGTATTGATAAAGTTATCATTTAGTCAAATGAAAAAGGCTCATTTAAAAACTGAAGACGTGAAGGTTAAAGTTCACGGCCTTTACGTCAGTGTGATGAAAGCAGAGCGACTGAAGCTGAGCACCTTCCTGTGGAGGAACCGGCTGACGTCAGTGTTTGACAACAATCATCATCTATCAGTGTTGTTGTCATGCTTCCTGTATTATAATCTTTTCCTGGCAGTGTAAAACAGGCATCGCCATAGAAACGACGTCCTTAGAGACAAAACCCTGAAAACTTACAATTCATCACTTATCTGCGCGATCCATGTCCCCCCCCGACAGTTTTTCCCCAATGGGAATGCCTTTGGGACGGGCTCTGACGACGCCACCTGCAGGCTGTTTGATCTGCGTGCAGACCAGGAGCTGATGACATACAGCCACGACAACATCATCTGCGGCATCACCTCCGTGGCGTTCTCCAAGAGCGGCCGCCTGCTCCTGGCCGGCTATGATGACTTCAACTGCAACGTCTGGGACACGCTGAAGGGCGAGCGTGCAGGTGAGTCACACCTGAACTCTGTGGGTTCTCTACTACTGACTAAGAACTTATTCAGCTCCTGTAAACAGTTTGTGTTCATGAAGACGCCCATGTTGCTTTTTAACGATTGGTGGCGTCTGTCAGCTGACGACGTGCACGTCAGTGAGCGTTGCTGCTTGTGCACATGCAGCACTTCAGATTTCTTATTGTTCAACAGCCGACTGGTCCCATTAAAGTTGTGGTATTATTCAGAGTTGAAGGACTCGGATGAAGTGAGGGACATGCACGCAAACTGAATCCAACTCTTCTGAAGTGAGTTGAATTCAAACCAGTGAAACCAGTGGAACCAGTGGACTTCGACGAGATAACGGATGTGAAACACGAGCTGATAAATACAGACATCATGAAGGCCTGCATCACAGCTGATGTTGTAAAGTCATTACTGACCTGCAGAGTCTCAGTGGGATGGAGGTTTGTTCTGACCTGTGACTGGTTTGTTTTTCACCCTCCAGGTGTGTTAGCGGGCCACGACAACAGAGTCAGCTGCTTAGGAGTGACGGGCGACGGCATGGCTGTGGCCACCGGCTCCTGGGACAGTTTCCTCCGGATCTGGAATTAAACGAGCCTGTCATACTCAAAAACTACCCCCTCCTCCCTCCACAACCCCACCCGGCATATCCCAACTCATCACTGGGCGGGTGCACACACTGTGTTAGCTGACTGTCCTTAACCCCAGTTATCATCTCTGCTGGTGACCTGTGAGAAAGCACCAGCTGCTTCCTACCAGATGTTTAGTTTTGTTCAGCGAGCCATTGCTCAGCAGCAGAAATCAGAGTGTCCAGTAAAAATGTTACAGAAAAGATTTGGTCCTCACACGAATAATTTTCCAAAGGTTACCATGACTAACAACAAGATTAGCATCGGTGTCTAACATGTACATTTATATATAAAGACAGTATATACATATATATGTATAGCATTGTGTGTGTATATATGCATCATATATGCATATATAATGTGTATGTATATATTTTTGTAGATTATTTCCAGCCCTTGAGTTTAGTTTTTTTTATAAATATCATTTTTGATATGGTATTTTATTTTGAATGGACATACTCATGTAATGCAACAAGATGCCAAATCGTGTGGGAGTTTAAACGGATACAAAGCAGCGTAACGTTTCCAAATTTTCCCGTTGATTTAGTGACGCCGATTCATCGTGCACAGGATCTGACACCTAAACCAAAAACTCACCTTATTCACCTGTATCTCTGTGTTATGGTTACAGGTGGTGACATCATTCATGCACCCTGTACCTGTAAATGTTGCATTCATGTCAATGATGGCTGTGATCGCTCTCTTTTTAAAAAAAAAAGAACAAAAACCAACAAAAAAAGCCTGAATCCCAGCGTTCCCGCCAGTCTTTTATTTTGGAAGGAAATGATTGGAGTGGTTGTGATTTAAGTCTGGATCCAGCCCCAAAGTAGAAACTGGTGAATTGTAGACTCAGATAGAAACTTTATTTTATCCGAGGCCCTGCTTGAGTGGACTGTGGATGCTCAGGGGGCCACTTCGGTCGCAATGATAGGATTGAAGGAGGTCGTTGCATCCCTGTTTCTGAGATCTGAGATCACGCGCCGCCCTTCGAATGACGCTGGTGTAGAAAACGGCGCTGCAAGTGGACACCTCATCCCCGAGCGGCCCTTTAAAGGAGGAGCTTCATGTCAGGACCGCCAAGGACATTAGTGACTCTGTCAGAAGGAGGGACGACGGCCACAGCTCACCGTGACGTTTTGTTTTCAATGAAGGATGGGTTGTTTGTGTCATTAACAAGATGTGTGACCATGACAGCCAAAGTCACAGCAGTGCCACCACAGGCCTGTAAAAGAAGAAGAAACTACATATTTTTAAGGGTTTAACACTTTCACTGTTTTCAACAGAAACATTATGAACTGTTAAATATGGCAAGTGAAATGTACACTTAGTAGAGAGCTAGAACAGCACTCATGAACTGTAGTACAAATGTTAAACCGTCGAGCACACGTGACTTATTTACACATAGACGTGGTAATTCTGATTTAAGTATTTTCTTATCGTGCATCTTCCATTATTCTCAGCTCCTTAAAAGGCTTTAAACACTCACATGTGACGTGTGTGAGTTGGACCTATCCATCAGCTGTCTCAGGTGCCTATTTATAGATGTAAACATTGAGCCACACGGGCGGGATAACGAGGGTTGGTGCACCTGTGGATGTGGAACTATCGTGTCTCCATTCTGCCTTACGATATCATTCATAATCGGAGGTTAAACGAGCTTCAGCTACCGTAATGTTTTTCTCTCACGCTTCCTGTTTAGCCGCTGATCAATAAGAACGTTTTCCCGTAGAACACTACAAAAAGAAGGCATGCCTGCAGAAAACCCACCGCAACACCACAGACGGCTTAGAACGAGTGCACAGCAGCACCTTTTATACAACTCTGCTTTCTAATATTACTGCAGATCCGTTTGTAGTATGTGTGAGAGGCCTGTTTGCCCCCGTGTCTACTGACCCGTCTGCTGCTTCGTCACAGCTTTGCATCATGAAAGTCCTTTTTCAGCAAATGTTAAAACGCAGTTATAGTTTTTGAACCTGAGAATATCTGTGTGAGGTGTGTGTGGGGTGTAATCTGATGACGTTTGTGGATAATGTATAGATCCAAGTGTTAGACTGGTGCCAAAGTTACCCACAGACCTTGAGCTGTGAACTGAAAACTACACGTTAGCTCACTGTACTCCAGTGGCAGCCTCCTCCTCCTCCTCTTCCTCCATCAAATCAAAAGTCACCTCAGCGTCTGATTTTCAATCCAGTCTGGTGTTTGATGATCAAACAGGGCGGCTGCTTACATGTGGCGGTGATGATGAGGAGAGGACGATGAGTTTTCCCAGAGTGCTGACAGAGCTCATTCTTCTATTCAGCTCGGTGGACACAAGGTGTTCACGGGTCCTCAGCTTGAATTTAAAGAAGCAGTATAAACTTTTGGGAAATGTGCTTTCTTGCAGTCGTATCAGAATATTAAAGTTAATTAAAATGTCACTGGATGGGGGCACGGTAAATACAAACTGTAATATTCAGACTGTCACAGAAACCAGACAACATAATACATGAATGAGTTTGTTTTTCCAAGTTATTGCTTAAAAATGTATTGAGACATTTCTTTCACTGGGAAAAATTCACAGTAACGATGTGGAAGTCTCAAACTCACAAAACCACACATATCAGACGTGATACATCAGGGTTAAACAGCCAGGAACATCCAACGTCTCCATCCTGGTGTTTGTGATAAGAGTGACCTTCAAACCGCACGATCGTGGGTTAATTACTTGACACTCGTGTGTCATTAGCATAACGTGACCAAAATGTACAAATTAGACTTTATTAATCTAGTGTGACTCTAACTGAGCAGCTGAGTCTGTAAACTGGTAGAGGTCCACCTCTGTAGGCGCTGTCTGTGATGCCTGACAGTAACGAGATGCTGCGTGTTCATAACGGCCTTTGTCTCAATTAAAAAAGTGCTTCTCTTAATGAGGAAAAACACTTTCCTCAACGTTTTTCCTGTGAAAACAGAAACAACTTCAAGATTAAATGGACTCGTATTCATACTACCTGAGCTGCATTCAGCCATAGCGCTTTATTCTGAGATCCACACAGTGAAGAATAAGAATGAAAGGCAGGGTTTCCCAGAGAAGCAAACGATGACTGAACAGAAATATGAAGCTCTAAATATTGTTGTGAGATTTTGCCTTCCTGTGCTTTTAAAGAATAAATAGGATCCATCTCGGTCATCTTAGCGTGCCAGGAAGTGAGTAAACACCTTTCCCACAATGTTGAACTGTTCCTTTAGTTTTTTCACTTTCATTTGCCAACATTAGCTGTGAAAAAAAAAACACCTTAGCCCTTAACAGCTTAAAAGGAAGTGTGTGTCTGTGTGTGTGGGGGGGTGTTGTCTGCATTACTGACAGTGACTTTTAGCAGACAACCATCGTGTCGCTCTGTAATTCAGCACTATTAGCAGCTGGAACCCGGGAACAGTAATCCTTCTATGTGCCTGTGCCGTTCGCTCATGCAAGTAGAGCAGGAAACTCTTCAGTCAAAAACAAAACAAATACAGGTGCTTGACTTCATCTAACTGTTGTATTTACCTGAAGTCTTTTCCAGTTCATCCCCGCAGCCCTACGTGATGTCCTTATTTGATACTTTTAGAGTCCAAAAGTACCAAAAACCCCAGTGTGTTCATTATTGAAGTAGACTTGACTGCACGCTGTTGTTTTTCAGCAGCTTTGGCGCATGCAGTGCAGATGTTGAACCTCAGAGCAGGCTTGCAAACGTCATTGCTGCACGCGTTCGCAGTATTATTGGCAAAGGCCGTGCAAGTTCATTAGAAAATGAAAAAGTTGTTTCTGAAAGTCGCTCATCGGAGGAAAAAAGTATTCCCCATTAGCATTACAGGACCGCCACCGCATGGTCACAAGAAAGTGCACTGCCCTTCAAATCTACTTTGACTTACTGTTCTGAGACTTCCTTCGTTTGATTTTTATTTATTATGTTTTAAGCCAGTAAAGACCAGGGACTTGGTGCCATGATAATTCTCTTACAGTGCTATTGTGTGAAATTATAATCACTTGTTATGGAATAATTTTTATAGTCTTTTTTTCACACCAGACCTTTTTTTTTGTATTTGTACAGTGGCGTGGTGATACTGATACGTTGCCATGAATTATTGTAACCAATAAAAAGCTTTTAACCAAGAAAACATGGATGGTCTTTGCAAACAAGTACACAGCGCACACTCACAGGCACGCAAACCTTCCCGCCCATATAACTGAAACACATCTACACACAGAAGTCAGTCAGTGAGGTAGTTTGTTGAGCTCAAAATGCTCTTTTTAACTATTATGTAAAGCACATACGAGTCATTTGTTCATTATTTACTTAGAAGTTAAAACAACGCGCAGGTCGTCAGGAGCTGCTGGGAAGACTTGTAGCAAATGTCTTGCTAACAAGTGAATCAAGTCATCAAGCTATAAACCATTAATATAAAATGAGTCTGTATTCTTAGGGAACTGCAAACATACTCGGAGAACCTCCGTCCTTAAAAGGAAAAAAGAAATCCTGCACAGTTCACATGCCAAGCTGTTTTTTTTGTGTTGCTTTTATAGTCACACCAAACCAGCCTCCTAATTCAGTGACAGATTACAAGTATTTGTGGTAACCAAATTGCTGGTTGGAAGCAATGTGTATCCTAATAACAGCACTGCATTCACTCTCAGATTTGCTAAGGCTTGCAAATATTTGCTAATTCCCAAATGCGGCCGATTGCCAAAGCATATCCGAGTCTGTGCAACATGTCTGCAGTGTCTCTGTACAACAGGGGGCTCCACTAAACTGGCTGTTTTCTGGTTATGCTCCTACATAGAACCTCGGGTGCAGCAACTACATCACTATCAGTGGAGGAATTCCTCTTTCAAACTGATGTAGGTCTGGCTGGAGATTTCTGTGCATGTAGACAGCCACAGATTTGCGCTTTTGATTTTTGCTGTTCATTTTACAGTCATTCATTATCAGCAGCAGACGGCATGTTATTGTCGACTTCACGCCATTCAATCTTAAACTAGCAGCAGAGTGACTCTAATTTATTGCAATATTGAACACCTTTGACCTTTTTTCTGTAAGTGTCCAAAAAGAAACGCACAAAATCTCGTTTTAGATCGTTGCAGTTTTAATGCAATTTGCAAAATCTGCACATACTTCAGGACACATTAGAGGAAAAAAAGTTTACAAAGTGCACACTGGTGTAGTCATTATCAGGTAATGGGTATAAATAAAATAGGGTATTATAAAATATATATATGAATATTTTGAAAGCTTTTCTATACAGTTTGGAGTATTAGAAAATAGCAGACAAGGCTTCAGCTTTTCATTCGTACTCAAACGATGAATTTACTGAGCTTCCTGTGAAAATGTTTTCTTTCATTATTAAATTAATTTGTTTTTCACACAACGTAGATGTGACCAAACAGATGCACGTACAGTCGTAGAGGTTACTGAAATATTCACAGTCAGAAGCACATTAGTGTCCAAATACAGCACCCGACCGGTGGTGTGCACGCCGACCAGGGTAACAGTGACCCGTGGAGCATATCTGCACCACAGGATTCAGGTGTGTTCGCTGCTTTTAGAAGAGCCTGACATACAGCACACCTGTTTGGGCCTTTGCCCGTCTCTCTGCTAATCATGAAGATTCATCTTTTTCTTTTTTAGATTAACAGTCAAATCTACAAAATGACAAAAAGAAGGGAAAAAATTACAAGAGGCTATTCAGATTGAAAACTGTTCCCGGGGTACCAACAAAATTATAAATGAATAATTGAGAAGCTGATTATCAAAACATCGGCGCATAAACCTCGGCTGTAGTTTGCGCGATCTTGCAGTGACGTGGCACCGAACTGAGGAATGACTGGCTCCGTGAGACTGAACTGTGGAGCGATGAAGAACAGGATCTTCACTGCTCAGGCTGCAAATACTGCTTGGTGAACCCCTCCAGCTGCTTCTCCAGGTCAGTGGCTTTATGTCTGCACACATCATGTATAAAAAGAAATACTTGACTTATTACCTTCTTGGGTTGAGATAACATTTTGTGATATCTGTCATGTAGAACTCAACTACACATTTCCAATTACTGTTATCATTCATTTGATCTGAGATGTTAACGTTCCCCACACTGGTTCCTGATAAATTCCCAGACAGACGCTCTACTTTTCCCGTTATTCCCAATAAGAGAGGGAGCTGGACTGACCGCAGGCTCTTGGAGCGGCTCTGGATGCTCTCCAGCTGATCGATCTTCGCTGTCAGTTGACGGATTTCTGCCTCCAGCTCTTTCTGCGTCTGGTCCACCTGCTGACAGAGCCTAGCAAAGGTGGTTGCCATCTCCCTGGTAACACAGAGGGCACAGTGTGGCACTGCTTATTTATTTAGCTCCGATACAGAGGGCGGGGCCGAGCTGTGTAGGTTTAAATTAGGAAAGGAGGCAGGAGGAGGGAAGCAAAAACCATGAGGCTATAACCTGTTCATGCACACAGAAGAGCAAGTGGCAGAAATGATTTTTAGAAGGTTCATTGTGCACACCGTCAGCTCACTGGATAGATAATATGAAAGGCAGCACACTTACTGTTGTACTTGTTTGCTACAGTTTGCACTCGTAAGGCTGACCATGAGCTGCATTTTATCGGATGCGTAGTCCACAAACTGCCGCTTCAGAGCACGCTCCTTTGCCTTCGTGGTCCAAGTGAGTCTCTCGTATACGTACAGCAGGCCATAGAGAGAGGCTGACAGGGCGATCAGCCTCCAGCCAACGGTTCTCCACACCTGAGAGAGAGTAGGCAGGTGAAGCATGCTTATTTTGCTGTTTAGGTGGTGAAAGCTTAGATTAAACACGTCGAGTTCAGCACCGTGTATTTGCAAATACTACTCTTCTCTCTATAGGTTTACAAAGACGGTCATCTAAACAATCCTTTTGAGCTACAATGGAACAAATATCAACCATTTTAACAGGAAAATGTTAAACAGGCTAAAATGCACATCACAAAGATCTACAAAGTCTACTTCCTGCTGATTCACACTGGGGGGGGGAGTACATGTTAGTTCAGTGGTGGCAAACATAAGGCCTGAATTTCGTTGGATACAGTTTTGCACATTTAGCTGAACTTTACATGACTTTTGATTTCTGAATATTGGAACACCCTGGTCCATAACAAAGCTCAGGGAGAGCTCAAATAAAAACTCAATGTCAAAACAGTTTCTTACAGTTAAATATGTCCAATCAGAGTTCATATTGTTTGACTGTCCACTATTAACTGAGAGGTTAAAATGAGACCCGGGTTCTCGGGCTCCTTTTATTAAAACAGGTTCAAACATCTTGACAGTGAAACCAGTGCTGTGGTTAAGAGCAGCTTCTTCTTTTTCTTTTTATTGTAAATCACTTCTGTTTGAAATGTGCTAGATAAAAAAATGCACTGTCTTCCTTACTCTTTACTCACACACCACATTTCATATGTTGGAATTAAAAACGACCTCAGACACAACATACCACTCCTCCAACGACCAGTACGCCCATTGAAGTGCGGGAATTGAGGGAAGCGATGGCCACCATCAGGTCCTCCTGGGTCACGAGGGCTGTCTGCTGGTTGGGCACTGCCACGGTCGTGGGGGGCGCTGAGGAGGAGGGTGTTTGGGTCTGAGGCAGTGCTGGGCGAGGTGTCTAAGGAAAGACAAGCAGAGTTTTTCAGAATAGGGTGTGAAAAAGTCTCATTACAATAATAATTCTTGATTGGTGCGCACCTGAAAGTTCTGGTCCACCAGTCTAAGAGCTCTCTCTGCATTGGCAGATCCCAGAAAGCGGTGGACTAACGCTTTCCAGCCCAGCGAAAACTTAAACTCAACGTCTTCCTGGAAGTCGCTGCAAAGTGTGGCGCAGTTTAGGTCGTAACTCATGTCAAACTTCCTGCTGTTCATCAGCATGGACACCTGGCTCTGGGTTGAAGAGGGAAGCAGAGGGAGCATGCTCTCTGGAAAGGGAGAATCCCAGCATAAAATGAAGAGAAGGCATATTTGGACACGAGGTAGGCAGCCCTTCAAAATGAGGACATTCACATTTAGAGCTGGTATAACTTTAGGGACCTGCTGGGCTCAAAGTTAAGAACCAAATATGACACATTTGTGTTGCACTTTTCCTTACAAGGAAAAAGAGAAACCGATTTATAGAACAGCTCCGGAAGTCTTTTCATCAGAGGGCACATCAACACCTTTACAACATCACTGTCACTGAGCACAGCTTGCATGCGTGACGCATTTGTCGCATAATGGGGCATGGAATGACGGCATTCAGCGAGGAGGGTAAATATAGCAGCGATCAGGGTGTAGCAGACATCAGCCTGAAGGCAAAAAGGTTCTGACCAAGTTTAGCAATGCTGCGAATGAGTGATGGAGCGAAAAAAAGCTGCCCTGAAGCCATTTTCTAATAAAAAATATCCATTTCTTAAGAGATGAAACCATTTTCAGAAATTGTGTTAACGACTTCAGCTTTTATATTGCAACATTGCAAAGGAGCTCTTATTAACATCCGTGTTACGTGAATTACCTATCATGTATTCCTGGGTGGACTGAACAGAGGCGTTGACAGCATTGGAGCAGCGGAAAGCCAAATTCTTGCCCATCCCCTCCTCCACGTGAGCCAGCAGCTCCTGCCAACAGCAACAGGGGTCAGAGGTCAGATGGAAAAAAGGATCTTTGCACGCAAGTCACTGTCACAGTGTTTATGCAGACGTGGCATCTGTTATTGCACTAAAACTGGAACGCTGTAGCGCTAAAGCTAGCAGACGCTAACTGCTTTCAGAGGAAGGAAATAGAAGCCTGTCGGATAAAGTTAAACTAAATGTGTGTCGTACACAGTGTAGCAGAGAGAAACTTCATCAAGTAGTATGTACAGGCAGTTTATGTGCTTGGTGACTGAATGTGTAGCAGACAACTTTAATGAGCATCGACTGTTGACCCTTACAGCCGGCTAAGCAGAACATCATTTTATTGGCTTTTATTTCTGAGGTGTTTTTATGCTGCCTTTACTTACAGACTTGTACATTTTGAGGACCTGAGGTGAGGGGTGGAAGTCACAGTGGAACTCATCAACAATTAAATGAAGGCGACAGATCTCCTCCCCCATGGCGGTGGAAACCTGGATAAAACGCAACATGGGAGCTCAAGTTGATCTAGTCAATGACACACAACAGAGCTTCCTCTGGTTTCTGTCCAGGCACCAAGAAGTTTTTCCAATTTCAATATCAGCGAAATAAAGAAGAAAAAACAATTACAGTTTTATTTTTGCACATAGAGGTAATTAAGTTACTTTCATTTAAAGGAGAAAGGAAACAGACAAAAGCTCTGTTAATCAGCTAGTTCAAATAAAATGTTAAAAATGGCTCGTTCATCTTCTCCGATCTTTTTTGTCTTTGAAGCCCGATCAAGTCATCGCTGAGCTGATATTGATATCATTGCAAAAACTAAGAATATCTTGTCACCTGCTGACTCTGAGAAAGTGATCCATGCGTTTATTTCATCCAGGCTTGACGACTGTAATCGTCTTTATTTCGGTACCAGCCAGGCTCTGCTCTTCAGCTAGTTCAGGATGCCGCAGTCCGACTCCTGACAGGCGCTCGTAAACATGACCACATCTCTCCAGGCTCGTTTACACTGGCTTCCAGTGCATTGTAGAATTGATTTTAAGATATTTATATATAGTTATATAGAGATTATTGCTTGTTTTTAAGTCTCTAAATGGATTAGCTCTGTCATACCTCTCTGACCTTTTAACTAAAAATACTGCAAACAGATCTCTCAGGTCAGCTGATAAGTTGCTTCTGATTGTCCCTGGCAGCAGGCTACACAGAGCAGACCGGGCCTTTGTGACTGCTGCGCCCAAACTTCGGATCAGTCCGCCTCTTCAGATTAGCATCTCTCCAACACTCGACATTTTTAAAGCCTGTCTCAAAACACATTTTTACTCTCTAGCTTTTAATCATGACTGAGTTTATGTTTTATTCTCTGTGCGTGTTTGTTCTACTTGTTACTTTTGTTACTATGTACAGCACTTTGGTCAACCTGTGTGGTTTTTAAATGTTGCTTACAAATAAATTGATTGATTGATATAATATTTGCTATTTGCTGACCTACTGGCATTTATAACATCTGATAAATCTATCAGCTGTTATAAAGAAGAGACAGGTGAAACACCCTTCAATCAGGTGTTGATTATGCATAATTTGGCCACCAGAGGGCACCCTGCCATCTGCTGTTGGCAACGTGTTTGCTAATAAAAGCAGACAGCGTGACCAAGTCAATAAATAAACGAGAAATCTGTTTTATAAGCAGAAAAAAACCTCTTAGGTGATATATAGTAATATCTGGCTCCTTAAAAACTATGATCAGATGAAAGTGATCAGCAGATAATTAGCACTGCATGTGTTGGTGTAATCACACAGTAAATATCTGAGGTTGGAGATCCTTCAGGGCAGAAAAAAATCCATTTCTCCTTTTGTTACCTTGGACTCCACGTCCTCACTGATCGCCTTGATCTTCTTTTTAATTTCATCGATTAGCAGGTTGAGTTGATTCTTGACAAACTCCAGCCGATCCATCTGATACTCTCTGTCCTCCAGTGCCGCCACTCTGAAGACCCACCCCCCAAACAGGAAATGCTGTCACACATGCAAACTAGCAGGTAAATAACTTGACAGTAAAACGTTGATTAGACCTGCACAGCAGAAAGCAGCAAAAAAACACATGTTGACAACTCAAATGATCACATAACTTTTCAGCATGCTGATGTTTTATCTCTAGAAACCCTTCAGCTGGAGGAAGATCAGACATCATAAGTAAAGAAAACGTAGCGGGCGCTCACCTCTTCTCCGCGGCCTCGATGTGGATGGCATCCATTATGCTCTTGACTTGTTCTGTGATCTGCTTGGCCCTGATAGTGTGCTGCTCAAACTTTGTTTTCACTGCTGACTGCGAGATACACTCCTGCGAGGCCATAACACACAAGTTACTGTGACATTTACTGTGGCTGCTGCTGGACGCCGTGCGGGAACTTGCACGCCACCAGGGACGAATGTAGGACAAGATAAACACCTGCTACGTTTGACTTAAAAGAAGAAGAAAAGAAATGGAAACACAGGTGTGGAAACGACAGCAGCAGAGTGCGTATCTTGTGTCACGCAGCCCACATTTGGTCACAGTAGTGTGTTGGTGATCTCACAACAAAATTAAGAAATAAAAATCAACATATTAAGTGAATTTAAACACAAACGCAACAGAATGAAGGAGGAAGTGCAACATAGATAAGTAGGAATTTTATGTCATGTTGGGATTTAAAGTAGCTGTTCTTCATTTTAAGTTAAGTAAAGAGTATCGCGATGACTTACTGGGAACAGATTCCTGACAGAAGCAGCTCTCTAACGATATAGTAAATCTATCATCAGAGCTGTGCTTTCTTTGTTTTTCTCTCAGAGCACTTTTTGTTTCCCCTTTTCCAGCTGTATGATGATTTCTCTGATATGCTCTCTTCCAAACAATTCCTCCTTTATTGGGCTATTTCAGGTGTAAAGGAGGAGGAGAAGTGTATGCTAACTTGCTAACTGCCTACTTTAACATTTTCCTATGTTGGATCTAATCTGATGTTCCAGCATCCATCACTAACAACCCCAACAGCCAGACCAAGCTGCCAGTGAAGCCAAATGTCTCTTATTCTATGTGCTTTTATTCCCAGGATCTATACGGTGAAATACAACAAAAACCAAAATAAGATGCAAAATTTAAAAAAAAAAAGCAACAGAAAACTCAATGAAAAAATGTGGAACAAAACGAACGGCTGCCCTCACCTAAGTGAATCTAGATTTCAGCAATGAAGACGCAGGTTGATGTAAAAAAGTAGCAGCGAGTGGACGGCGAGTCAAAGTCTGAGCAGCTGGCTGCTTCTGTCAGCTGTTACTGCTCGAGGGAAGACTCACGCCGACTCTTGTTTTTTTAAAAAACATCGAAACACACACAGACTACTACTACTTTGAGCTGGCAAAGGAACATCTGAAGATTTCTAATTTATTCCTCAGATGTTAGCAGACTTATGCAACAAGCTACGTTCTGCTTCTTGTAGAGCAGCCACTCTTTTCTTCTCCTGCTCACAATGAATGAGGATCTCAGTTAGCTTAGCAGTGAGTTCCCTTCTTTCTTCAGCTGTAATTTCTGACAATGCGCTAACTGCAGCTCTCAGCAGGCATCCATGCAACCTAACGTTTCTTTGAATCCTATATTTGTAACGACTTTAACATCCATCCAACACTCAGTTTGTTAGTAAACATTGGAATATACGCTTCAATGTATTTGTTTTCCTAAACGCACACAAACACACCTCAAACCTCCTTTCAAAGCACTGAAACTCCTTCAGTCTCTCCTGGAAGCCCTCAGCAAGAGCGCCACCTGTTGGACAATTTAATCACATTAGAAAGATCCTAAAGTTCTGAACATGACTGCAAAAATACACGCGTACAATACTTTGACTCACATCGGATGTAAACATCTAAACCTCTAATTTAATATTCGTTCATAGTTCTGCTTTATATTGATATCAAGGCTTCTGCGTAACACTGGTGAACGCACGTGTATGAAATCTGGGTAGTACACTTTGTTAGTCCGACCTTCCCTGTATCCTCACCTGTTTCAGGCATGCCTTGTGCACGCTGCATACGGGAATTGAGCACCTCCTTTGCAGAGACAAAGAAAATGTGGTTGGGTGCCTTATCACGGTCCAAAACTTTGAGCTCGTCCACCAAGAAGTTCACACAACGGTCTGTGTGCTGCTTCCTCACCTGAGAAAGAAGACACGCCACCTTCACGTATGAGAGGTTTTTTACATTACGTATTCTCAAAGTAACAAATCTCTTTCATTGGAGGCTGATGACACAGCAATCCCATACTCACGTCCTCCATGTATTCTGGTTCATTTGCTGAGGCGTCCCAGCGATTGTTGAGGATGAAGATGTTCGGCTTTGAAAGACGCTCATTCACTTTGTGGAAAAAGTGCTTTTCCTAGAAGCAAAGAAGTGGGGGTGTTAAAGGACAGTCTGAGTAGTGCAGAACAGTAAAGACAGGAAGTCACTTCTTTCTTTCCAAAACAAAGCTCCTGCTTGATTTGACAGGGTGCAGACTGCAGGGGTAAAATCCTCACGGTTTGCACACTTATGCAGAAATGGTAGCTTTATGTTTGCTACTCAGCCATCAAAGTTATTTACATAAATCCTCGATTTATATCTACAGAAAAGCCCAGAGTGGAAAGTCTGCTTTGCCTTTAAGAACTGCAGCTGCGCTAAAGATCTCTGTGACTGGCTGTGTTTAGCTTCACGCTGCATGAATGTGCAGACAGAAAGAAGAGGCCTGTTTGTGGTCGGACATAAATACTGGCTGGTTGCTCTCTTATCGGCTCAGCATAGAGAACATCCACACGGCCCCTCTGGCACTCACAGAACTGGAAACTTGGAGTCAAACTGCTGTGCCACCATCCACTTATTTTTTTATTTTTTTGCCTGTCCCATTTGGTTCTTTAGCCGAATTGTTGTCTGAAGACCAACAAGGAGACCCAATGGATTTACTTCCAAATGGATCATCACGGCCTTGCCGTATTGGTCCATTTGATCGACCTTTGTTTTTATTATTTATTTTATTTTATTTTCAGTTGTTACAGACGGGACAGACATGAGTGAGGGATAGGAAAGGGAGAAAGAAAGAGGAAGGAAAAGAAAAACAGAAGGGAAGAGGGACAGTGAGAAAGGAAACTTAAAAAGAGAAAGAAGAAAAAAAATCTCCTGGATCACCTGTTGAGAGAAAAAGAAGAGAAAACAAGCAAAAAAAACAAAAAACAAAGCAACATACTAAACACAACACCATCACATTAATCTAGCTAAGTGTAAACAGCAGTAAATACTAAATATTGAATGTTGTTGTGCAGCACGCAGGACAGACAGCGCACAGTGTGCTTGGAAATAGCAGCCAATAAAGGTGTGATTTAAGTCTATGAACAGTGAACACCCGTGTGCACACCTGTGTGGATCAGCGCGCTTGTATTCAAAAGGTTTCCCCATGTAATGGTCTGCTAGAGGGTGTAGAGAGCCATAGTCCCGCCCCCAGGGCATGAAGCAGGCATGGAGGAGATCCAGGCCCCAGACATCCAGAGGCCCCAGAGTGCAAGAGTCCAAGGAGGACCACCGGAGGGTGGGAAGAGTTGAGGAGAGCGCCAGATGAGGGGTCACCCAGTAGCCACGGTGGAGAAACCAGAGGAGGCTGCAGCGGCGTGCCCGCCGGCTCTGCCGCCTGCCAGCTGTGCCAGAGTGAACCGAGCCGCAGGCCCGTAGGCCCGAGGGCCCCCTTTGCCCCGGAAGAGACCTGACCGACCAACAGGCACCAAGCCCCGCCAAGTAGTCGCCGGGAGTGAGCTGGTACATACCTGAGCGCCCAGCCCCGGACACCAAGAACCACCAACGCACCGACCCCTGAGGGCATCAGTTACCGGCAGGGAGTGTGGTGAGGGGAGATAGGCCTTTGGGGGACACCATCCACTTAAATGAAAACTTAGAGGCTTATAGAGCAACGACGGGTGACAACGGGCCGACGGACACAGCGACCCTATCATCTAATAGCTATCAATATATGCATTAATATGCATTTAAACAAGTAACTGACAAAGAAGGAGCAGATAAAATATCAGTAACTAACAAGCCTAATAATGGTTTTAATAATGGTTTTGATGACTGACACAAGCATAGAGGCAATCTGAAAAACGCTGACTAGACAGATCAGATAAGATGACAGGTGCTGGCAATACGATGGCAAAATTCAGAGCTGAATTACAAGCGGGAACAATGAGGGAATTTCTTTGATCAATCCTTAAGAGAGTGGCGCTCACCCATGGAGCTGTTTCGATGATTTAAAACGTTATCCGGCCTTTTCCCCAGCTCAGGTTATTCCCTATCTACGCATGAAAGTGCTGCTGCAACTAATTATTGAAACAGGACAGCAGCCAAACATGAGTTTGATGTGTGTGAGACACTTTACCGTGTTCATGAGTGTAGACTCCGAGTTTGCCACCAGCACAAAGACATCAGCATCCAGACAAAACTTGTCTATCCAGCTGTCCAGCTCTAACGTGACGTCTGTTCCGGGGCTGGAAGTCAGAAGGGAGGTCAAATACACCTAATGTACGAGATAGGTGGACTTTTCAGATGCGAAGATCTGATCCTGTTACCTGTCTACAAGCACCAGGTCGTCTCGCAGCAGAGCACATTTGGTCTTTGGCCAGAAGACACGTACCAGGCAGCCTGCATCCAGGCTTTCATCCATGAGAAGCGCGTGAGCCAGCTGGTTCACGGTCTGCAGACAGGGAGGAAATCCACTGATGTTAGGAATATTTACACAAAAAGTTTATAGTAATGCAAATGAAAATTTTAGCACATTTTGCAGCCACCAAAATGTGTTAAAAACCACCGAAGGGTGCTGGTTTGGACCCTGAATTGTCCCAAGAATCCATCAGAGTGTGAGAGAGTGTGTTAACAAAGCACCTTATGTCTGTATGACTAGAAGAAAAGTGGCTTGTAGTGAAAAGTGCTTCGAGTGCTTGATTCGAGTAGAAGTGCATTATTTATAAATATGAGTAAATTTACCACTTGGAAACCCACCTAGCTTTAGTCACTTGAGTTATTAACACGTAAAAACAGCAGACTGATTATTAGGAAGGTGAGACGAAGCCGCTCAGCTCCACACAGTAAACAAGACTGTAGGGTCTCCTTTAAATTTCCGACACCTGACACTGCAGTAAACATCCTGCCTTCATGTCACATGTTCTTACATGGCTACAAGTTCAGCTTGCATTCAACTGACTATTTACGTGGCTGTAGCTCAGGAGGTAGAGCAAGCCATCGACTACCTGAAAGGTTTGTGGTTCAATCCCTGGCTGCTCCACTCTGCATGCTCGCAGACACAGTATGAATGTGTGTGAAGTTAGACAGAAAGCACTTACACAGAAATAAGTGCTGGTGTGAAAGCGCCATATAATAACCAGTCCATTTAGCTACTCAAGTGCTACATTTATCTGCAACTGTGAAAACTTCAGTCCCATTATTACTGGTGTTTTAATAGCAAACCACAAACAACAAGAATAAGGACGTATAGTATGATAGAAAGAGCGGCAAGCAGTGTGAACAGATGCTCTGATTAACGACCACGGTGGCATTCTGGTGCGTGTGTTCACGTAAACTTTGTCCTCAGTTTCTCTGGAGGGGATCAGCTGCACATAATTACTAGACAGAGCTCGCAAACTTCCAAAAACATTCTGCTGCCTCTGAATTAAACTTACCTTGACACTCTTCTTTTCATCTGAGCCGTCTGTCTTGAGGTAGGCCTTATCGTCATCGGTGCCCTCCACACTCAAGAAGCAGTTGGTGGTGTGGCCAATACCACTTGGCAGCACTCGATCCCTCAGCATGGCATTAACCACTGTGCTTTTACCATTACTGGTTCTGAGATCAACAAACAGATTCTTTACTTACTTATTTAACCTTTATTCACACAGGCAGTCCCCACTGACACTCGAGGTGTCATTTGCAAGTGAGACCTGTTGTTGCTCAGTGTGCTCATAATATTAAAAACTCATAAAGAAATGAAAGTGTTACGTACAAAGTTCCTGTTATTTTCAGCTAGTCCAGCTGCTGTATGGTGCAATTTATTGCTATCTGACTGAATTACTTGAATATAGGACATGCTTGTTTTGCTGTAACACATTAGTTTCACGGTCAGGTAACTACTCGAGGCACGTGACTCATAGTTAAAGAAAATGAAAGTAAAGACACGCCTATCCACACAACAGGGAAACGAGCGCTTTACATTCCCACGACTGAGAGCGTCACAACAAAAAAAAAAACCACTCTGGAAAATACCATTTAAGAATAGCACCGCTTTTGGTAGAGCATGTGTAAAGCATGGTTATTATAGTTCAACGAAAGTAAACATAAAAAGTAAAACTAGATGTGAAAACACCTGATTACACTGAAATAAAAAGAAAAAGACTTCTTTAGCAAGACTTAAGATGAGTGTGAGTCCACTTTCTTCACAAATGCACCGTTTATATTGTAATAGCTGTTCTGATCTTCTTAAATCTCACAAACACATCACTGAAGTAAACTGATAACAAAAATTTTATTAATAAAATGTCATTAAATAAAAATAAATCTGGTCAACAGGTAAGAGACCTGACAACAGACTAACCTGCCAAAAAAGGCCACTTTCATGTGCCTGCGTGCCAGCACCTCCTTGATGACAGCCAGTTTGCCTCTATATGCCTTAATCTGCTCCTTCTGATCCTGAGTTGCGATGTTCTCCAAAGCTTTATTCCCGCTGATGTCTGTCAGCACAAAAACACAGCATGAAGAAAAGCAAGTGCTGTGCGCCTCCTGCACCAACACTCCTGATTGACAAGAAGTCGGTGTTAGAAGCTCCCAGGCAAACTTCTCTCACCTTCCACAAACTCTGAAGTCTCCTTCACGTAGTGGAGTAGCTGCTCGAACACATCGCTGATCGTCTTCTTGGCCACAACAAAGTGCTTGAGAGGGGAAAACTCGCCCTGGGCCGAGTCTGTCCGTCTGAGTGGAGGCGCCGCAGCCATGCTGGTCAATCTGAAACCGGAGGCGTCAGCAAGGACAAACACACTCGTATCAGCGGGCACGAACAACACCGCAAACACAGTTTGGATCGAGCCGAAACACTTCTGTTGATCTTAATATTACAGTTACATAACTTAAGTATCAAAGTATCAAACTGCAGTGGATGGAAGATGGATTGTTTATTAAAAGTGTTTTAGCAAAGTTATCGAACAAGAGTTAGCAGTGACGCCGTGCATCTTCCTACACATTTCTACCCACGGTGTTCAGATAGGTAGCTGTACACACATATGGTGAGTGCTGTCCTGGAGGCTAACAGATTAAGCTAGGTCATGTTACATGTAGCCGTAAACTAGCATTAGCCCCGGCGCTACTTTTTTTCCTCACCGCTGTCCAAAGAGAGCCCGCGTCCTCTTCTCATAACACAAGTAATATAGATCCGGGTGGACAATGCAGAGATTTCCTTTGCTTACTGGAAGATTGATTGCTGTCAGACTGGTTAGCCCGTGTGTTCACTGTAATGTCACAGCGCCAAGTTAGTTAGAGGAAGAAGTATGCTTCCGAAACAAATTTTCAAAATAAAATGCCCCTTTGACAGAAACACTAGAAAGTACAGTACTGTAAATGTGACCGCTGCTAACTGATGTCGCTTTAGTTTAATTGCTGTTGAACTACGTGTGTTTTACTGTTTTACCGCTGCCATTGTTTTTAGAACTTAAACGTGTCACCCTTGAGAAACAATATCGACTCGATATATTTTTTCTCTTTGAAACCGCTTTAGCGGCCATTTGTCCTGACCGTTCTTTTATTTTCAAACTTTAAGTGTCTAGACTTCCTGTTCTTCCACTTGACGCAGCCCCCGCCAGCGTCAGCTCCAGTCTCAGGACAGGGGGCGGAGATAAGTGACGAAACGGTTGTCCGGAAACAGCCAATCAATGAGCAAAGAATGTGTCCGACCCGGAGCCCTCCTTTACTGTAAACGACTGTCCAGGATATCTATATACGATTTAAAAAACAGACTCTCTGCACATGTTTCTGCAAAAAACGTCTAATGTTTAGTGAAAGTGAAGTGAAAGTAAAACAAAAAAACAGTGAAACTGAAAACAATAAGCACCAAACCCGGTAAACCTGTTATTAAAACCAAATTAAACTAAAATCTAATTTAAAACGAAACCAAAGGTAAAAACCTTTGAAAAATGAAAATAAGACAGCAACTCAACCCAGGTTGATGTTTGTGCCCTATCCCAGTTTGATAGAGGTCACACACCATTTTTAGAATACATACAGTGCTGTGAACAAGTATTTGCCCTCTTTCTGATTTCTTTTTCTTCTGTGTGTGTTTATTTGTCACACTTTCAGATCTTTTTCAGATCATCAAACAAATTTTAGCATTAGACAAAGATAACCAGAGTAAATACAAAATGCACTTTTTAGATTATGATCAAGAGTGGGGGAAAAAAGCTATCCACGCTTGGCTTTATGTGAAAAAGGTCATTTGAAACCTAATAACTGGTTGTGCCAGTCTTGGCAGCAAGACCTATACTCAAGCAATCATTTTGGTAATTGGCAATGAGTCTTTCACAGCAGTGTGGAGAAATTTTCGCCTACCTTCTTTGCAGAACATTTTTAAATCAGCCAAATTCAGGGAACGAACGGGGCGGACATACTTTGTCTGGATTTTCTGGTAGAAAGCAGAATTCATGGTTTCATCACTTACTGGAAGTTGTCCAAGTCCTGAAGCAGCAAAGCCCCCCCAGACCATCACACTACCACCACCATGTTTGATTGTTACTATGATGTTCCTTTATGGTAAAGTTTCAGCTTTTGTCTCATCAGTCCACAGAATAGTTTCCTAAAACTCCTGAGGATTGTCAAATTTTGGCAGTCAAGCCTTTATGTTCCTTTTGGTCAGCAGTGGTTTCCTCTCTAGAGCTCTCTCATGAATGCCATTTTTCCAGTCTCTTTCTTATTGTTGAATCATGAAATCTGACCTTAACTAGGGCAAGTGAGGCCTGCAGGTCTTTAGATGTTCTGGGTTATTTTGTGACCTTTTGAATAAGTCGTTACTGTCCTCTTGCAATTTTGGTCGGGAAGGTTCGTCACTATCCCAGGTTTTCTCACTGTTGTTCACTGGAGTCTTTAGAAAAGCTTTAGAAATTACCCTAACCCTTCCAGACTGATAGATGTCAATGACTTTGTTTCTCATCTGTTGAGTTTCTTTAGACCGTGGCATGATGTGCTGATTTTTGAGGTCTTCTTGCCAGCTTCACTTTGTCAGACAGGTTCTGTTTTATTGATTTTTTGATTCATTATATCTGGCAGTAATCAGGCCTGAGTGTGAATAGTGACATTAAATTCAGCTTTCTAAAGAAACACACAAAAAAGTGGTTAATCACAGTTAATTTACGATTTACAAAAGTAAGAGTTAACGTCTTTTTTACAGCACTGTATACAGCCAAACTGGTAATCTCAGCAGCAGTTTGGTTACTAAAGTAAAGATTCAAGAGCTTTATTGTCAATACAGTAGTATACACAGTATACAGTGTACCGAAATGCTGTTTCACCCTAAGCCCCCCATGGTGCATTTATACATATATAAAGGATATATCTCCAAGAGATATAAAACTATCCATCCATCCATTCGCTTCCGCTTCTCCTTTTCAGGGTCACAGGGGGCGCTGGAGCCTATCCCAGCTGTCATAGGGCGAGAGGCGGGGTCCACCCTGGACAGGTCGCCAGTCTGTCGCAGGGCCAACACACAGGGACAGACAACCACATTCGCACATTCACACCTAGTGGCAATTTGGATTATCCAATCAACCTATCCCCACAAGCTAGGTTGATTATTTATTTGTAATTCCTAGATATAAAACTAGGAACTAAAAATAAGTAATAAAATTAAGGGATAAAAAGGTACTAATTACTAACTATACAATTCTATACAATTCTATACAATAGAATACTATAATGGTAACTATACAATATTAACTGTACGATAAACAAAGATGAACAAAGACAGGACAGAGACAATACAAAGTGGAATGTGCAGTAGGTATTGAATACCAGTTTCAAGTTATTGTCAGGATATTATTGACGAGACAAGACAAAGACATGTGCAAAATGTGCAAATATAATTTAATTTCGGTGTGTGTTCAGAACTCTGTGACTGAGTGTGCAAAGCATACTGTTCCCAGGACCAGTTGTAGTGGATTTGTGGTAGTTTTTGTTGTTTTTGAGTCTTTTGATGATTATTGCAAGGTGTTTGTAGAGGTGTATGTTTATATCAGTCCTTTTGTGGTAGTGAGTTGAGCGCCCTGCCTGCTTGGGGGAAGAAGCTCTTGCAGTGTCTGGTCGTTACAGTTTTAATGCTGCGAAACCGTCTGCCAGATGGAAGGAGGGAGAACAGTGCATGTGAGGGGTGGAAAGTGTCCTTCACTATGCTGTTCGCACGTCGAATGATGTGTCTGTCAGAGAGTTAGGAGATGGATGTGAGAGGGCCTCCAATGATCCTCTCTGCTGTCCTCACGATCGGCTGCAGAGACTTCTTTTCAGTGAGGGTGCAGTTCCCGTACCAGATAATGATGTAGCAGCAGAGGACGCTCTCAATGGTTCCCCGGTAAAATGATGTGAGGATAGGAGGAGGGAGACTGGCCTTCTTCAGTTTCCTAAGAAAGTGAAGACGTTGTTGGGCTTTCCTCATGATGGTGGTGTTCAGGTTCCAGGAGAGGTCAGCTGATATGTGCACACCCAGGAACTTCACACTGTTGACCATCTCAACAGCAGATCCGTTGATGTGCAGTGGGGTGTGGGCCATTGAGCTCCTCCTGAAGTTAACAACCATCTCTTTAGTCTTCTGAACATTTAGAGACAGGTTGTTATTCTGACACCAGTCCACCAGGTGTTGTACCTAAACTCCACGATATTTTGTGCATCTGTCAGTTTCCAGGAACAGTGATCAGAGTTAATCTGAAACCAGCTATATATGTGCAAACAGCTCCTTCTGAATGGTACAAAAGCAGGCAGGAAATGCCTGTGTGTGCGTGTTTATATGTGTGTGTCACTTTGACAGCTGGGACAAACTGCTATCAGTCAGCACAGCGGACAGTGAAATACCTCCACCAGGACCTCCAGCCTCTCGTTTTGCTTTGAGATATTCAAAATCTGCTCATCCTCTCAGGAACCCGTGTTCGAACCTCTTTTTTTTCTCTTCTCTTGAATTTCTTTATGGTTTTGTGTGAATTTATGATGGGGAATTAAAATGGTGAGGAAGAAAAAGCTGCTGGTGTTTGAGTAAGTACTACTCTTGGACGCCTTTTCTCTTTAAAATGTTTGCTCAGTGTTGCCTATTTGGTCTGTAACCTCGATTTAGCTATTACAATATACTTCTGTCACATGACTTTATACATGTATGTTTCTGTATTTGTGGCAGCTCTCAGATGCTGATGCGGTTTTGATTTGGTGAATAATGTATGGACACTTATTTTCAATGTGTCTTGGGCACCATACATTAATAATGAGATGGATATAGCAGCTGCTCTCCCAGGCAGATATTGATTTCATGCCATCCAAGTGAAATTTTAATCAACATTAAACTCTGACCTTGGGAAATATTCACACTGTAATCATTATCGTCCAGGAAAGAAAAATAAGAGAGAGAGGGAATTAAAGACATGAAATGACAGGTGAAATATTTTTTTCCTGTGTGAAATAACCTGAGCTCAAACTATTTTCTGTCAGCTTCCCTTTTGTGCTGCTGCTATTGTGGCAGCACAGGTGAAACAAGAGCTCATGTGCGTATTGTGCGAGCTGGTGTGTATTGTACGTGCGTGTATGTATGGGTGACCTTTACATTGTGTTTTATCTAGCATTTTCTTGCTCTGGGAATTTTGTTATTTTCCCTTTCGAATCTTATCAGACTAGGAAAGGAAAGTGGAATTTCTCCATCTCTTGGTGTAAAAGCAGTTTGTATTTATCAGCTGAATCGAAAGGATTTTCTCTCTGTTCTTCCTCTCTTCTTAGAATTTGTGGAAGCATGATGTGGGATGGATAAACAACTACAAAACTCTAATGTAAGTTTGCTGGATAATGTGCGTTAGCCATGTGTGTTTTGGGGATTGAATGACAGCAGAGAGGGATACACATATGAGTGAGTGGTCACTCTAGCAGCAGTTTTCCTTATCAGTAATAATTATATAATCTGTAATCATGTAGCAACGATAAGATTTCTCAAATCTAGTGAGAAATGCTTCACATTTTGCAAGTGTGTTACAGATTTCACATTTTCTAAAATGACAAATATTCTATCAACTAAATATTTCTGTTATTTTTGTTATTTAAATGTCCTTTTAAGCATGTATGTCTCTCTGTGGCTCTCTGTGTAGATGGCCTCTAATGACCTGGACCTTCCTGCCCTCTCCGGTGATCCCCAGCCTGGTGACCTCATTGAGATTTTCAGACCAGCCTATCAGCATTGGGCTCTCTACCTGGGAGATGGTTACATCATCAACTTAACTCCTGTTGGTCAGTAAAAGAGTTTCTAACGTAAAACTTGCAGCTATCCTCACAAATCTGACATAAACCCGCTTTATATTATGTTTTAGACTGAGGTTAAAAGGCTCACATCACAAACTACATCCTGATGCTTAATTCAATTAGAGAATAGTTCTCTCTTGGCTCTTGACGGAGGCGGTCGCATTCTTCTCTCTCTCCCTTATCTTTCCTGCTTGGCTTCTCGTGTCTTTTGTATAGTCTCGCTTTCTAACCCTCAAAGAGTTTCTCAGTCTTGTTCTCTAAAACCGAAAGAATTATGAATTTGATCAAGTGGTCCCGTAACGGGATTGACACCTTCCTGGGCTTGGGAGAGCCTGATTGTCCTGCGGAGACATTTGCTGCCGGATACTCGATGGTCGGTTGCATCGTGTGTCTGGCGACACTCTCGATGGAGGACAATGAACGACATCTACCAATTCGGAACCACGATAACAGAGTTCTGGCTGATTGGAGCTGGCTCAGACCTGGCTTATCGAAGTACAAGAAGCGGCTACAGCTGTTCAAAACCCCACAAGTCTGGCCGACATGATAGACGATGGGCAGGGCTGTGAGTACTCAGACTGTGTTTTGAACTCAATATGGATACGATCTTGGAGAAGAACAACGGGAATTGAGAGAATTGGTGACCAGTGACGGACATTAGACCAATTGTAAAATTGGATGCAGTTGTTCGCACTAAACCTAAACATTCACCATCTTCACTCATACGGCCATCCCACTGGCACCAGCTGAAGGCCTGCCAAGGTTGAAGCTGACTGGAACAACAACCTTCCTTCAAGGCTATCCGCGCTGATCGATTGTTGACTTTTGCATAACCGGGTGAAGAGACACTTTCTCTCGGTTGAACATGGAACACGCACACGCATGTACACTGACACAGACCTACACTCACCCCCACCCCCTCCAAACGCCTTCGAAGCTCATGTCTTTATGTTGTGAGATGTGATGATTTATGTGCTGAGGTGTTTTTTCTGTTGTCAAACTGATCTCCCTGTTGGAGCTCAGTCTGGGAGGAGTTATTTTTCTCCTCGCCTTTCTCATGTTGTGCATTTTCCATTGTTATACCTCTCTGACCTGTCTTCCCCATGTGATGTTTGTCTAATGTATGTATGGTCGGAGGGTAAGATGGCGCCGGCAAAGGTCGGCAGCCTTAACCCAATTTCCTTCGGGGTCAACCTTCAGGATCAATAAAGTTTTATTGAATTGAATTGAATTCAAATTAATTTTAGCTTTGTTTATTTCACTAAGGTCTGGGCACTTCATAACTCCTGAGATGTCGTTTATCAAATAATTGAAGGAAGAGTGAAAGGAGGTTAAAAATTAATACACTACAACTTCATTGACCTGTTAAACTGAAATACCCACTCTGACACCACTGTGCAGTGACTAGTAACATGTAACATGTACAGTAACATGTAAACTAATTCAGGTATGAAAATACTGATAAATCACTGATTTGTGCATGAAATGTTTGTGTCCATAAATCATGCACACATTTTTGTGTATGCACTGTTAGTAAGTGAGGGCCATTGATCCAGATGCAGCTTTGCAAACCTAAACTCTCCTGTCATGCTCATTTTTAGAGAAAAGAGGCTTTATCTTGGCAAACTATTCATACTGGTTCAGTATTTTTCTAGCTGTCATGAATTTTAACATTCAACATGCCAACTGAAGCCTTTAGTCTGAGATGTAGCTCTTGGGTCATCGTGGGGCTATGATGTCCACTCCTGGGAATGTTGTAGGATCGTGTTTACACACGTCTGAATGCTCCAGGCCAGCAAACTGCAGAAACTTTATAGAGGTGCTCACACTTTTTGATGATTATGTGCATTTTCCAGGGAAAGAGAGAGGATGTTCTTAATTTTTCACAAATACACCCAGAGTCCTGTAAAAATGTCCTTTTTCATAGTGAACTGCATTCACTGTGAAACGGGCTGGGATAACATATCACAATTTTCACCCCCTTTTAACCAAAACTTGTTTTTACCCTTTTTTGACAAGCGTGTGGCCCCTGTTATCTGCAGATGTTGGCATCCCCTCCCCCTGTTTCATACTTGAAAACGTCCCCATTTCTATCCGGTCTTTTAGTCTGATGTCATTAGCTGTTTCTGGGTCCAAACTCTGCGTCAGGTCCCAAAGTCAAATGAACACTGCGGTATAACTGAGCGTTACAAACTGTCTAAATTCTTTCATCTTAATAAAATGATCAGCGTTGCTGCTTTACCAGGTGTAACAATTCAGTTTAACATCCAGGCATCCATGAAAACAGAAGTTATGAAATTTAACTGAGTTTGAAGTTAGCAGGAGGTTAGCTCGCTAGTTTCCACCTGAACATGATAGAGCATGTTCTGACTGAGAGATTTTAAAAAAAAAAAAAGAAAACGTACAGCTCAGTTGTTCTCTTGGCTGAAGTTTGGTCCGTTTACAGCATCCTGTGATTGCATTTGTCTCTAAACATCGGGAACCCTCACGTTAACTTTTATCGAGTGGAAAAAAGGTTAGCGTTCATCCTCCAGCTTCACTGTGCTAATGTGTTTATATCTGGTCTTTAAGTCTGGCATCATTAGCTTTAGCCTACAGAAGAGTCTTTCTTCTCTTCCCTTTGACAATTTAAATTAAAATCATCTCCTCCTTTCCCACAGATGAGAGCCAGGCAGCTGCCATGTCCAGTGTGAAGTCTGTCTTCAGCAGGAAGGCAGTGGTACGCATGCAGCTACTGAAGGAGGTAGTGGGAAGTGATTCCTACCGTGTCAACAACAAGTATGACCACAACCACACACCCCTCCCTGTCTGTGAAATCATCCAGCGGGCACAAGTCCTCATTGGCCAGGAGGTCTCTTATGACTTGCTGGGGAGCAACTGCGAGCACTTCGTTACCCTTCTTCGTTACGGGGAGGGGGTGTCTGAGCAGGTCTCTCATTGTTTGTTCTGCTTCTGTCTGGTGTGTCACTAAAAGCGACTAATAAATCCAAAACATTGGCCCTGTCATAGTCTCACATTGTCAGACATTTAAAAACATTGACCAAAGTGGCAAATCAGAGTGAACCTTAACATCAGGGATTTATCCATCCCAGGGCTCTACTATACCACTAAAATGAAAACATGATACTTTGTCCCAAAATATAATTCATAATTCTATTTTCACCCACATATAATCTTAGAATTGCTTTAATTATGACCATGTTCTGTATTGAAAACAACAACATCCAAATCTACTTTAAAGCTAGTAAGAGCCAAATACATCCTGCCAAAGCCCTAATCTATACACAACAAATCAGCTTTGAATTAAATAATCAGCTCAAAACAGTTTACGGTAAAAAAAAGGTTTACTGTAAATAAATGTGTTGTTGCCTGCTTCCTCTTATAAGTTACAGACTAATGAGTTAGTCTTGTTAAGTTTGGAATCATGCTGTATTGTGAATATGCAATAAAATCAATCAGCCTCTGCTGCTCCTATTCTAACCAGCAGTCCACGCCCTGCCCCTCCTTCTTGTCTCCACAGGCTTCACGAGCCATTGGGGCCATCAGTTTGGTGACGGCAGCAGCCAGTGCCTTCTCAGTCCTGGGACTGATCAACACACGGTCCAGAAACAGGCCTTTCTGACAGCTGTAGTCTTCACTAAAGTGTTTTCCCTAAATTCATTTGGCTGTGATAAAAAATAACAAAATAAACATTGATAAAGATTTAAAAAATGATGTTATGTTTATTAACAAACCCCATATACTATTACAATATGGCCGCAGTTGTTTGTTGATCCAGTCTTTGTTGTAGGCGGGAGTTATGAATTATTTGACCAAATTATTTTTTTTAACCCATGGAGCAATAATCATAGTTTGATGGGGTTGGGTTAATTGGTGAATCTTTGTTTTGAATGAAAACAAAGGTGTGGTGTGGTGAATCTAAATTGCCTGTAGGTGTGAATAGTTGTCTGTCTCTTTGCGACAGATGGGTGACCTGTCCAGGGTGTACCCCGCTCCTTGCCCTATAGCAGCTGGGATTAGCTCCTAAAGAGATGGATGGACAGAAATGTATCATCACCTTTGTAACTGAAAAACTATAAGCACGCCGGACACCAGTATAGGCCAGAGTAAATACTGTAGATCCCTGTTTTCTGTAATTTCAGCAAACCAAGCATGGTGTGTTATTTTCACTTAATTAATTTTTGATCTGTAAACAGTGATGCCATTAGATGAAAGCAAATAATGGGTAATGGAGAGTTGTTGAATGAATGAATTACAGTCTTATTTTACGTTGCTCAGACTGCCATGGTAAATGGCCTGTATTTGTATAGCACTTTACTTAGTCCCTAAGGACCCCAAAGCGCTTTACACTACATCCAGTCATCCACCCACAGGTGGTGGCAGCTACATTGTAGCCACAGCTGCCCTTGGGCGCACTGACAGAGGTGAGGCTGCCGGACACTGGCGCCCTCTGACCACCACCAGTGGGCAACAGATGAAGTGTCTTGCCCAAGGACACAACGACCGAGACTGTCGGGGCTCAAACCGGCAACCTTCTGATTACAAGACGAACTGCCAACTCTTGAGCCACGATCGCCCTGTATGCATGACAAGAACAGTCCTTCTCCCTCAATAGCAATTCATAAACATGGGCTATTTTTGTGTGTCTAGTACTAATCTTGTCCATATAACTGGATATATTTATAGCAGCAACAGCATTAATAATAATAATAATAATAATAATAATAATAATAATAATAATAATAATAATAATAATAATGCATTTTATTTAAGATATCGTAGTAATGTGTTGTTAACAGCAGGTGGCGGAACATGCGCGAAACTAACAAACAAATCCGAAGAAGAAGAAGTGTGACGTC
This sequence comes from Neolamprologus multifasciatus, assembly GCF_963576455.1. Classification (NCBI taxonomy): domain Eukaryota; kingdom Metazoa; phylum Chordata; class Actinopteri; order Cichliformes; family Cichlidae; genus Neolamprologus; species Neolamprologus multifasciatus. The sequence continues at coordinate 35,904 of NC_140460.1, read as the reverse complement.
GTAGTCCTGCGCCGGCACGTGTACACGTGCTGTTTTCATAGGCAGAGGGGTGTTTTGAGTGTGTGACATATCTGTGTGTTAAGGTCCGGCGTAAAAGTAAAGCAGCAAATATGGGGAAGAAACTTAAGGTCGGAAAGACCCGGAAAGATAAATTCTACCACCTGGCCAAAGAAACAGGTAGAGTACCGGAAAACAACACGAGCTCGAGACTGTCGTGATATTAGCATTAGCAGGCTAAAGCTCCGATCGATATAAAGTGTGGGTTGCAGACTGCTGGCAATCTTTTAAATCTCCTTTTTTGTGTTATTTTTAGGTTATCGCTCTCGTTCCTCCTTCAAACTGATCCAGCTTAACCGTAAGTTCCAGTTTCTGCAGAAAGCCCGAGCTCTGGTGGATCTGTGCGCTGCACCTGGAGGGTGGTAAGCATCCCGTCACCAGACATGCCATCGTATGTGGTAACAAAAGGAAAAGAAGTAACCCCTCTGGGGGGAAGCTGGCCAGTTGACCACTTTGCAGTCTTTGGTCATTCGCTTTTGTCACATGTGAACGATCACCAAAGGTCTTTGTTATAACAAGTGGCAGCTGAGTCAGGGACAGAGAGAAAAGAGCGACCACGTTGACAGAAGTGTTAGGGGAGAAAGTCAGGGAAGAGGAGCTGACTGGTGATTGTACAGTTGCAGTTTGTGTAAAGTTGCATTAACTTAGGACCGTGTGTGACCAACCTCGACCTCCTCTCTGGTGAGCACGACTCTGGTTCACTATAATCACAGACTTTCTTTTGCTGTGATTACAAGATAAAATGCACGAGCCTTACAGAAATGACAATACGGTACAATACGTCATGACAGAAGCGAAAACGGATAAATGAGTGATTTGTACTATGCAAAATAATCAAAGTTGAATTCAAAATCTCCTTTTCCAGGTTGCAGGTAGCGTCTAAGTTTATGCCTGTTTCAAGTCTGATTATCGGTGAGTGCAAATTTCTCCAATGACTCTGTTTCTGTTATGCTTCTAAAGCAGCTGTAATGCGTGTGACAATACTTCCCCATAAGAGTGGTTTCTTCTTCTCAGGTGTTGACTTGGTCCCCATTAAACCCATCCCCAACGTGGTGACACTTCAAGAAGACATCACCACTGAGAAATGCAGACAGGTGAGAAAACTGCTGCTGTTCACAGCATCACTGAAAAAACATAAAATCAGAGATGATATTTCAACAGTAGAGATGTGGACAGCCAACGCTGTGTTTGTGACATGGTTTTAACTGATGAGACACTCTTTCCGTTGTACAGTCTCTCAGAAAGGAGCTTCAGACTTGGAAAGTGGATGTTGTGTTAAACGATGGAGCCCCAAATGTGGGAGCTAACTGGCAGCACGATGCCTTTTCCCAAGGTGAGTCGAGACAAAACGTCTAGAGATCAGACTGCAGTAAAACAGCATTCACACTGTCCAAAAATTATTTAATTTGGTTGATAAGGATTGTAAGGGGTTCTTCTTTGATACATCCTTACCACTCTTTGATTTTGTCTCTGTTATGCCGAAACTAGTTCATGTCCATTTTCCACAGTATTTGGCATTGAAATCCTCCCTTTTTCACCCACAGCTCACTTGACTCTCATGGCTCTGAAGTTGGCCTGTGAGTTTCTTACCAAAGGAGGCACCTTTGTCACCAAGGTGTTTCGCTCCAAAGACTACCAGCCTCTGCTCTGGATCTTCCAGCAGTTCTTCAAGAAGGTACAGGCCACCAAACCACAGGCATCCAGGAATGAGTCTGCTGAGATCTTTGTCATCTGTCAGGGTCGGTGTCATTAGCACAACCTTTATTATTTCATTCGCTTTTTGAAGACAATAAATAATGACCTTCATTTTGACCTTGTTCTTGAGTAAGCCTCACCTAAACCTCCCCCATTGTCATCATCAGGTTTTGTTGCCCCGGACAAAATCGACAGCAAGTTCTTTGACCCCAAGTATGCATTCAAAGAGGTGGAGGTGCAGGCCAAAACTGTGAAGGAGCTGATCCCTGTAAAGAAGCCAAAGGCATGTATACTGACAAGTGTTTGGTCACGATAAGCATGTCAGATCTGGCTGTGATTGCCTGTTATGAACTTTTTAGCTTTTAAACACTTTGTTTTATTTGTCAGTCACAAGGTTTAAGACTTACTTTAAGGCACATTTGAGCCCAGAAATGAACCATCAGTGATGAAGCAGCTCTTCTTCTGTTGCAGGCGGAGGGATATACAGATGGAGATCTGACGCTCTACCACAGTTTCACGGTGACCGATTTTCTGAAAGCCGAGAACCCGGTTGACTTTCTGGGAAAAGCCAGTGAGGTGAGCTTTTTTTGTTTGTGTGTGTGTGTGTGGGGGGGGGGGGGGGGGGCTTTGAGACAGTCCTGTTAAGAATAAGAACTAAGAAGAAAACGTGCTTTTCTTGCTCTGTCTCATTCAGATCACCTTCAACAATCCTGATCTGGAGTTTCACTCAGCAACCAGCAATGAAATAAAGGAGTGTTGTCGTGACATCAAAGTCCTGGGCCGCAAAGAACTCCGGTGAGCTTTTCCATCTCTCGCCACGTTTGTGCTTTAGTAAGCTGCTGCTACTTTACTGTGCTTGCACATCACATACATCAGATGGTGTGAGAACGTGTTGTAGCATGAAGTGTTGTTAACACGGGCCGTGTTTGCATGTCTTTTCTCACGTTTGCAGCCTGCTGCTGAACTGGAGGTCAAAGCTGAGGAGATACCTAGCTAGGAAACTGAAAGACGAGGCTAAGCAGCTCGACCAGGAGATCAGGTTTAAAAAAAAGAAAAGAAAAAGCAGTTTAAGTATTGAATCTTTGTTAAAGTGTGTCACACATAAATCATCTCTACATTGTTTTTAGCTTAAGCTCGGATGAAGAAGGGAGCAATTCAGAGGAAGAAGCAGGAAAGAAGGAGGATGAAGAGGAGGAGGGTGAGGACAATGAGGAGGAAGAAATGGTGAAAAAGCTGGCAGAGCTGAAAGCTGAGGAGGTGGCTGAGCTCAAACGGTATGAACCGCTTTAGTTTTTTGTGTTTTCTGTGACATTAATTCCTCATGTTTCCTACTTTGTCTTGATAGGTGCATCTTGCCTTAAAGAGAAGCAACACTTTACTTTTAGTTTCACCTCTCTTAGCTTTTGCCACGGATGCAGTTGTAGGGGCAAACCAAGAAACTGTCTCTTGCTGATTTGGCAGGAAGAAGAGGAAACTGCTGAAGGAGCAGCGGAAGCAGAGAGAGAGAGTGGAGCTGAAGATGGATCTACCGGGTGTGTCCATCGCCTCCACTGAGGACTCGTCCTTGTTCTCTCTCGTCTCCATCAAGAAGAAAAAGGTAAACGTCACACGCTGCTTCCCAAAAGCACCAAACTCAAGATCAGAATACCGCTGATTCCCACAGAGTTCAAGTACCACAAGCTTTATCACCGAGAAGCGGCTTCATGTTAATTTCTCTGTCCCTCAGGTGCTTGTTGACATATCAAAGGGGGACATGAAGGCAGCGGACACTCTGGTAGATGAAGACGATGATTTTCACCTCTCCGATGAAGATGGCGATGATGCAGATAAAATGTCACTGGCATCTGATTTGGATGACGAGGATCTGGAAGAGGTGGAACGGCGACAAAAGGAGCTGGAAAAGAAAGCACCAAAAAAGAAGTAAGAGGCCATTCAGAGCAAAAGCACTCTGAGGTACTGGTGATGTGGTGCCTGGCTCTGTAGGAGTTCTCTTTAGAAAGGTGTTAAGCACTGAATAGCATGTATACATTAGGGCTGTGTATCGTCACTGATTTCTAGATTCGATTCTATTCCGATTCACAAGGTCCTGAATCGATTTGATCCACGATTCAATTCGATTCGATTTGATTTGATTCAATTCGATTTTAATCTGGGAAATGTTGCCTCAGACAGTCAGAAATATTATAATTCAGATCAGTACATTTACATATTTTTCTATCTATAAAAAGGCAGCTGACACTTTCCAGACTTTATCAAAGGTGTGAGCATCACAGCAGATGCCTTTGTGTCAAAGCAGCTGAAGATAAAACACAGAAAACACATGAAGCTGATTTTCCTGTTCTGGGATTTTATAAAAATATTCTGCAGTAGATCAAAAACGAAAGAAAACCATTAATCAACATATGAACATTACCTCTGAAGTTACAGCGGTTTTATTACAGACACAGCGTTTTGCATTTTGTATAATTTTAAAAAGTTTAAATTTGTTCAGAAGCCTGTTGAACGGCAGAAATTAGGTTTTCTTTTCGGAAGTAAGTAAAAGGGAAAAAAAAACAGCGGCCGACAGCCTGTAAACAACGGTAGACTTGTGCGTAACAAGCAAGCGAATAATGCAGAAAACTGATTTCGGGGATAGACGGGAAACTGTTCATGAAGTACAGAGAGAGAGAGAGAGAGAGCTGTGCATGAAGTGTGATTTTATCCTGGTGGAAGCAAAACAGTAAAAGTCAGAGTGAATTCATGACGATGTTTATGTGAAGCTTAGTTTGGATCTTCTTTTGCTGCTGGTTCGGTCAATATTGTTTGGAGAGACATCAAACTAACAGCTTCAGAATCAGCGCATAAAGGGCGTAAACACAAAGCTCGACCCGCCGAAACATCAGAATCAGCGAGCTGTCGGCTTTCAGCCCCGACCGTGTCTGTGCCGTCGGGTGAGAAAGGCGACATCTCACTGATTCTGATGTTTTGGCGGGTCCGCGCTTTGTGTTTACGTCTTTGTGCAGAAGCCGTGTTCCTGCTCTCATTTACTGTTTTAAATGTTTGGTGGTTGTCGAAAATTTGTGACGTTTCACCTGAGATTCTGGAATTTTGGGCAAAATACATTTATATTAAAAAAGGATTTTAATGAATCGATATGACGTTATCCAAGCCAGAATTGATTTTAATCGATGAATCGATTATTAAAACCCACCCCTAGTATACATGTTCAGTGAGTACAAATTATTTTATTTTTTACCAGAGTTGGTCTCAAACTAGACTGATTTACTAGAATTGTTATTGTCATTCCACAAGTTTGATGCTTACTGTTTTTCCCTGGAAGCTTAAGTCTGTTTATTTATTTTTTTTACCAGAAAGAATGCCCAACCTTTCTAGAAGAGCTTCAAGTTCACGATTCATTTCTGTGGTTTTCAGAGTAAAGTTTACCAACCAAGAGGAGGAGGAGGATGAAGAGCAGGATGGTGGCTTGGTGGTGGAACTAGAGGGAAAAGATGAGAAGATGGAGCGACAGGCCGACCTGTGGTTCAGCAAGGTATGTGTTTGACTCGTAACGCAACATCTAAAGCTCAGGTATTCTTCTGCTGCACCTGTTCACTGTGTGATGTGGCACCTGCTTCCTACTTGATTTCTGATCTTTCGCCGTGCTTTGTGTGTAAATGTGCTGATGTTGTACCCGTAGGGCATCTTCTCTGAGATCGGCCTCGAAGGAGACGCAGAGAGCGAGCTCAAACAGACCGAGTGGCTCCGGACTAAACAGTCAGGTGTGAAGTGTTTCTCCTCCTCGTGTTCATGTCTTCACACTCACACGTTCACATACATGTTATTTTTCACAGCTTTAAATGAAATTGTGTTTGTGAGGGGCTAGTAGCTATCCTTGTATGTATTCTTACTTCTAGGAAAAGGCAAAAAGAGGAAAGCTGAGGAAGACATAAAGGAGGAGGAGCAGCAGCAAGAAGCTGCTCTGCCAGAGGAGGAAAAGGCAGGACCATCACTGGAAGCTGCAGAGGAGAGTGACAGTGACTCGGATGACAGCAGCGATGATGAAACGTAAAAGCACATTAAGTGTGGCTCTCTTTAGTCCAGTGTGTTACATAATTAATAAGCTTTGTTTGATTGCGCAACTGAAAAGAAATCTGCAATATTTCCAATTTCTTAAAACTGTTCTTAACAGCAGATGAACTAATGCTAATATACAGGTGACATGTTCATCGGTTTCCTTTTAGGGAGATTACCAGAATGAAGCAGGCTCGGGGGGCTGGTGGAGTATCAGGAGAGGTCGACGATGACGGCGACTTCCAGGTTGTTCCTGTCGAAAGTACCAGTGAGTATGACAGTGAGGTCCTCAGCATCCCCAAACACTTCTCGTCATCATCTAAATGTCGCATATAGACATTTCTTTATTTATGCACATGGCTCCAGAACAATTGACAGAGCTCATCTTATGCCCTACGTTTGAAGCCCTACAAAGAAACTATGCTTTTGCCAGGCAGCACATAATTCTCCAATCTTCTAAATTGTTTGCTTGTCAGTTTTCGAGTGCTGAAACTCTTCCTCAGTGCATCTTTGCACTCAGTGGTGAACCTTTAGTCTGCCAGTCAGTTTTCATGCTTGGTGAGCGCCCCCTGTTGCACGGTGCTGCGTGCTGGCACCCATCCATTTTGGTGTTGCACCTCTCAACTCTTTTGTAACCTGAAGTATTGCACTGCTGCTGCCACAGCTGGGTTGAAAACTCATTTGAATAACCCGCATGGTTTCCAATGAAAGTGCTCTTAAGTTAAATAACATGCACCATTGCATCTCAGCAATATTTGATATGTCTATATGTCCTATCTCATGCTTTAGAGCTTATATTCTGTTTTTAGCCTGTGTGTGTGTAACTCTGGATGACTGACTGTTTCTTTAGGTAAGAAAGCTAGAATCCTGAGTCCAGAAGGCCTGGCACTCGGCACTCAGATCGCTACATCTAAGAAGAGGGCAAGGGACCTGGTGGACAGCTCCTTCCACAGGTGTGTGCGCTTTGGATCTTTTTCCATTACAATCCAGAACTAGCAAATGTCCGTGGTTGTCATCATAGCGATGAACTCTGCTGCCTGTATCATCACCAGGACCCCTTCTGTCCACCACATCATTCCTGTCCTGCAGCAGCTTCATTGGCTCCCGGTCAAATATCGCATCAATTTCAAAATACTCTTGTACACATTTAAGGCTATTCATCATCTCTCTCCTCCATATCTCTCTGACCTGGTTAAGATCACCGCCCCATCTCGTTTTCTCAGATCTTCTTCTTCCCTTTCACTCTCCGTCCCTTCCCCCCGTCTTGTAACCATGGGGAGCCGGGCTTTCAGCTGCTCTGCTCCACGACTCTGGAATTCCCGACCTCCTGATTTAAGAAACATCTCTTCCTTCTCTCTCTTTAAGTCCAAACTCAAAACCCACTTGTACAAAATAGCTTATCCCACATAACCTCTCCACTTTCCTATTTTATTTGTTTATGTCTTATCCTTTTATGATTCTGTAAACTTCTTGCTTTTATGTTGCTTTTATTCTGCTGTGTACAGTGACCTTGAGTGTTTTGAAAGGCGCTTTCAAATAAAATGTATTATTATTATTATTATTATTAATGCTGCTGAGCGTTCTGTGACCTTATTAGTATACGACACGAACGCTATAACAAAGGTGGATGTCAAAGTGTTGATGCACCTGGGAGGGCTGTTCTATATGATGAAATATGTCGGATGACGACAGGAAAATATCTGTCGCTTCATGTTACGCGCCATCGTTTGTTTCGTGGTGTCACAAAAAAAACCTGTATACGGCAGTAACTTGTTTTTCTCTTCTACCACCTACGCAAGAATCACGTGAAGGAGTGTGGAGAGGGTTTATGGATGAGAAGAAAAGAGCCGTCAGGTGGTCAAAATAAACCTTAGGCTCAAACGTTAGAACAGGCTTTTCCCTGCAGCACGCCATGTAATAACTACTGAAGAAGAAAATGGCAGCCGTTACAACTTATGTCTAAAAAAATATCGTTTTATGTATCGGTTAAAACGCTCGACTCCAGGTGCACGACGCCCACACTTCACACAGGTCGAGTTGCCCGAGATTCACAGAATTTACAGAAAATGCACCGTTTTGTGATTTATATCGTTGTCGGGATGAGAAATTGTTATATGGAGATTTTGATCAAATGGCACAGCCCTAATACCTGGTGCTCCGTCTGTGGCTTTTCAGCAGACTCTGGGACCATGGCGTTGTTTTTTTGGGGGGTTTTGTAGCCATTTCAGGTTTCAAAAAGGGCAGTTTTGATTTTTTGGAAGGAGACGCTCGCGCGACTCATCGAGTGACGCCACTGACCAGCTAATCGGTGGCACGCACTCTGACGACGTCACATTTTAGTACCTGCTCGGATTGCTTGGAACCCCAGTCGAGCAGTGGTACCAGCTACTATGACCTAAAACTTTGCTGAGTCAATCCCAATAGGTACTAATGGAAAAGAATCTGCCTTTCAGATTGCTGATTGCATCTAACGATGCGTATACTTGGGTTAACATTTGTTTTTGACAAATAAGGCTTAAACCTGCTGGAATGAGTGAAGATCACGAATAACACCTTGTGCATGCCGTTTCAGGTTCGCCACCTCTGACGAGCCGTGGGAAGTACCGGAGTGGTTCCTCGATGATGAACGGAAACACCGGAAGAGGCCGGTGCCGGTCACCAAGGAGATGGTGGAGGAATACAAAGAAAAATGGAAGGAGATCAATGCTCGGCCAATCAAACGAGTTGCTGAGGCCAAGGCCAGGAAGAAGAGAAGGGTAAAACACTTGTAGCCCGAGGAGCTTTTCGAAGTAATCGGTGTATTTCCGAATGTATTAATTCCGCCGTTTCTTTTCAAGACGTTGAAAAAAATGGAGCAGGCCAAGAAGAAAGCAGAAGCGGTTGTCAACACAGTGGACATCTCTGAGAGGGAGAAGATGGCTCAGCTGAAGAGGTATGTTGTCACATCTGTGGGGCTGCGAAGACAAAACTAACTGGCTGTTTTACCCAGGAGAAAATTTCAATACTGTTTGTGTTTCTTTCAGTATATACAAGAAAGCCGGCTTGGGGAAAGAAAAGAGAGAAGTAACATACGTTGTGAGCAAAAAGGGCACTGGGAAGAAGGTGAGACGGCCTCCTGGTGTCAAAGGAGTCTTCAAGGTGGTGGACGGGCGTATGAAGAAAGATTTGCGGGGAATGCAGAGAAAAGAACAACGCGCTAAAGGAGGCAAAGGAAAGCACGGAAAGGGACGACAGGCTAAGGGTGGCAAAGGAGGGGTGAAGAGTGGTAAAGGGCGAAAATGAAAATGCATTTGAGTTTCTAATTTTCGTTATTATTATTGAACTCCCTGGACTCGTGTTATAACTGAGCATTTGTGGAGCTTGGTGAACTAAGATGGTTCAGTTTTGGCTCCTGTATCACAGACAAAATAAACATGAGTCTCTGTTTTGGAACCTTTGCTGGATTTCTTAAAGCCCTGGAGACCTCAGACATGTCTGGGAGATATGACATCCAGGTTTTATGTATACGTCTTTGTGAAGATGTTGCTGATTTGCCTTGAACCCCCTGGAAGGAAGAGGATTCACTGAACAGCTTAACTGTAAAATGCAGTAAAAGTTTATTGATAAATGTTTGTCTCGTGTAAATACCAATCTTTGCAATAAAGTTTTTGTTCAGATTGGTTGTTCAAGCATTTAAAAAAAAAAAAATTTAATCCTTTGTCTAATGCAGCCACAGCTATAAAAGTGCAAAAACATCTGTCTTAGACTGCACAGGCCAAGCAGGAAGCGAACTCAACCTGATGAATGACCTCTTTTCTATTTCAAAAAGGCGCGAGTACTTCCTGAAGTCTGACCTGCACAGAAACATCTGCTCAGTGTCCTCGGTCATGCTGGATGCTTGAGAAACACTAACGCTGCTGTGACCTAAATAAATAAACTACATTTTTAAAATTTCTATTACCAAATTGTGTGCATCAATGCAAGTGTAAGAAAGCAAATCTGCTCAAGCACTTATTAGGATTTCTAGTACCTGATCCTTTATCTGTATTTCAGTTTGTGTAATTGTAAAAAATGCTCCTGTATGTTTACTTATGAAGTTGCATGTGTGGTTGAGCTGATTTTTAATATCAATACTACAGCTTTACCAAAATGGACTGTCCGTCCCCCCCCCCCAAAACTACATTACCCATGAGCCTTCGAACTTAAATTGCGTCACGCGTAAGGGCTTTGGAGCGTGATGTCACGGGGGTGGGCGTGGAAAGGATTTTGGCCCAATCTGCCATTTTGGGGGTCTAAGGCACACACAACAGCCATGGTTCGTTCTTGCTGTGTGGTCGGCTGCAATGTTCGATCGCACGACTGGCAAGAGAATAAGCTTGAAAATGGTTTTTCTTTTCATTCTTTCCCAACCTGGAAGCAACATGAGGCAGCTCGTGTATCAATGTTAGTAAACGAAGGCGTGTAGCCTGGATAGCAGCTGTGAGACGAGCTCCAGTTCTCTTCCATCTCCAGATATCTGTTGTTGCTCCAGACAGCTTCATTCCGGTAAGATCTAAATATGTTCATATCACTCTTTATAGCCTATTAGTTTTATTTACGATGTGCTCTGAGCTCATAGCAAATTAGAACAAACAGAACTACCTTCTATTTATAGAGTTGCTAATTATTTGGCATTATTGCAGCAAACCAGCCAATGAAATGGATGAAACACATCGTGACTGGGTCCCAGCGCTACACAAGGAACCTGCTTCAAACAAACCACCATGCCAATCAGGTTACTTCCTCCATGTGAGGGTGAAGAGGTGACCCTTCTGGATAAGATGGTGAAGGTTTGGTGAACAGTGTGATAGTAAAACCAGGGAAAAATGAAACTTGCACCTGTTAAACATTCCTAAGTCTTTTGCTGTATAAATAGCGGTATTTTTTTCAAAAGATACAGTAAATAAAGTAATATTAGTAGTGGGTGATACCATGTAAACACTGTCATGATTTTATGTAAACATTTTGTCATTTGTAAACTATAAATGACATGGATCCTACACTGTTACTGATGTGATGTTCTATAAAGTGGTTTAATAAAAAAAAAAGAGACAAACATTAGTTTGTTTCTTTATTCAACTTTTGAACAGTGGGACTCAGTCAGTACATATTCAGTAAATATGTACTGACTCCACAGTAGCAGGTGGGATTTTTCTTTTTAGAGGACGGTTCCTTTTACCTTTCAATATAGATGGTCTGTTTATGTTTTGATCAAGAGCCTTTTTTTGGGCAGCTGAAGAGGAGAAGTCTATCTTATGGCCAACCACTGACTGTATCTTGGTCACATTACCCAGCAAAATCCAGTATGCAGGTTCATCTGTAACAGTCCTTGTGCCACAGATCAACACTGCTGCTTCTACATTAAACAGAAGAGCAGTGACGTGGGTGCAGGTCTCCGCGACTCCGGCCTTACAGGTGCAGTGGGCGGCTTCAACCTTCCCTGTGATGCTCACAGTGACCCATGGCTGCAATGCTGGTTCATTCAGTCTTTGAGAGTGCAGTACCTGAAACAGACAAAGTTAATTTAAAGACAAGAACTATGAGCCAAGGCCGACATAAATGTGTTTAATCTACTTTATCATAAATGTAACAAAGTGTTTAGAAAGTTAGCACATACATGTAATTTTTCATTTCTTTATGTGTCCATCTATAGAACGTTGCATGTTATAGTGTAAATCTGCCTGTTCTCTGTCAGAAACCTGCAGAAAATGAACCTAAAGTATGTAATGCAAGGATGTCATCACTTTAGAGATGGAGAAAGCATAAAGTGACAATTATGAGTCACTTAATATGATAAGGAGATTCTGTAGGTCATTAATCAATGTATAAAAATAAAATGTATTTTTAGTGACACAAGATACAAATATGGAAGCAAGATGTATAATTAGGATTATTTATAATAAATATGAATAAATTATTGCAATTTCTTTAACCATAAAGAATAACTAAATCCTTCAGGACAATGTCACATCAATGCACTGAACTCACTATGTTATCCCTCTAACAGCCTCCACATGTTCTCACTGTAGTTTCCCCTCATGAATGAATTTATGCTGCACTAATGTGAATGTTTGCAGGGAAATCAAACGCATTTCACACGCAGTACTCGAGCTGACTTACCTTTGTTTGAATGACGATTTGTACGCGCTGACTCCACAGACAAGGTACGAGAATATGTCAGGCTACGTCAATAGCGGTTGGTCTTCAGGGTTTCTACTCCACGGCTGTATTTCATACGGGTCCACATTTCCAATGCACGCTATTTTCTGCAAGTACCGCCGCTTCGCCTCTGAACGAAATCGGTCTCTATACAGTCCATTCTCTTTTGAGCTGCTTTTAAGCATCTTGTAATCGTCGTTCCAACACAGTGTGTTTGTTTTGATTCGTAGACCCCGAAAATGGTGCCGCGCTCCCACAAAGCATTGCGGCGTGACGTCAACTCCAAAGCCCTGTACAGCAAAGCGGTTCCTTTTGTGGAAAGGTCTGTTATGTTGTTTTGTTCAGTATAGACGGTTTAGTGTTAATATGTGACCCACGCCTCAACCTGTCATATTACCTTAAACGTCACGTTTTATTCAGTGAGTCTGAAGTTGCTTTAAAAATTAGCTTTAAACTTAGCTAACGCTGCTAGCTAAAGTTGTGCACACCTGTGCTTGCTTTCACTGTCAAGGATCTAACTCTGGTTAGGAGCCTGTCTTCTCCCGGCCAGGATGTTATTTATTGCTTTGTTGTGGAGCCTGTCGCTCACTGCCGTGGGCCAGCAGGAGGACAACGAGTGGCTCGACCCTTACGATATGCTCAACTACGATGCTAGCACCAAAACGATGAGGAAGCCTACTGAGGTTGGGAGATTGTTTACTCTGACCCAGCCACATTTGACACGGTTCTGATCACTGTGGAGACGTTGTGTTGTCCAGCTCTGACATTAAGAGTGTGTATTTGCATCGCAGCCAGCAAGCTATGACAACGTGGGCACTAAAAGAAGAGAGTACAATCAGGACTCTAGCCCGACCGAGCTGACGTCCTGCAAAGTGCAAGTGGAGGACTTACAGAAACAGGTTGGTGTTTTGAATAAGAAATCAGGCACAATGCATATTCATATTTTCAAAATGTAAGTTTTCCCCCATTCAAATTGAATGAGTTAATTGAAGGTGTAGAACTGAAAAACAATTTCCAATTTGTCTAACAGTATGGCTCCAGGCTTATTACTTTCTTCTCATTGTTAGCACAATTGTTGACACGTTTTACACTCCTGAGTCAAGCTCTGCGTTCAAGCTTAGAAAACAATTTCATGTACCTTTTTAAACAGAATTGTGTGGGATGTTTAAGGAGTCTGAAAAGTTTTTTTCTGAGGGACTTTTGAAATGTAGCCTCTAAAAAGAAACTAAAGTATGATCTGAGGATCAGGGATAGGACTAGCTGCATTCTAAGCCTCTCACTTTCTATTAACTAGAGTCAGACTTACAGATACTGGACCAACAAGAGTATCAGGACATTACCATAGTAAAAGTCAGGCTGTTACTATGGTGTCATCACATAGTTAGCCTATCACATTCATTCACATTTTATGTATACATATGCACTCGCTGTGCATGTTTTAGAATAGAATAGAATAGAATAATCCTTTAATTGTCCCACAAGGGGAAATTTGGTTGTAACAGCAGCCAAAAATACAAATATACAAACAAACAGTACACAGGACACGGAACAGAAACATACATAATTTTTCTTACATATTTACATTAAGGACAATGGTTACTATAAACAGAGAGTACTGTACAGTTATTAAATTAAATAAAAATAATTACAGGTAAGAGGCAAACCAGGTTGTAGTGCGAATTGGTTAATTAACTAACGTATTGCAGTTACAGCATTGATGTAAACATCTATGTTTGTTGGGAGCAGTTCTGATTGTACAGTCTGACAGCTGCAGGGAGGAAGGACCTGCGGAAACGCTCCTTCATGCATCTAGGATGCAGCAGTCTGTCACTGAAGGAGCTCTGCAGTTCAGCAACATTTACATGCATGGGCTGGGAGACTCTGTCCATCAGAGATGTTATTTTGGCCAGAGTCCTTCTGTCTCACACCACCTGCACTGGGTCCAGGGTGCATCCCAGAACAGAGCTGGCCTTCCTGATGAGTTTATCCAACCTCTTCCTCTCAGCTGCCGATAAACTGCTGCTCCAACATACTACACTGTAAAAAATGACAGATGCCACCACAGAGTCATAGAAGGTCTTTAAAAGCGCTCCCTGGACTCCAAGCGCTCCCTGGACACTTTATTAGGTACACCTTGTTAGTCCTGTGTTGGAGCCTCTTTTGCATTTAGAGCTGTCATATGTTCAACAAGGTTCTGGAAACATTTCAGTTCCACCACATCCCAAAGGTGCTCTATTGGCTCGAGATCATCACTGAATGTACAAGAAACCAATTATACATGATTTGAGTTTTGTTACTACTTCTAGAACAGCCATCAGTGGGTCAGCAACAAGACTCGGGTAGGCTGAGATGTTTAAATTATGGCGAAGTGTGCCAAGAAGATATCCTTCATATCGTTACACCACCTTCCTTCCTTCAGAATGAAGATCAAAAGAAGACGATCAAGCTCATCTCACAACAGCCAACATGCAGTCCAGTGTTCAAGCGATTTCTGAGCAGACTGTTGAAGGAAATACAAAGAGTGGGTGTGGTAGGTGGTCATCTCATGTTTTATGGTGAATTATGAGATTTTAGTTGAACATATTGTGCCATAATTTTTATTCTCTGTTTCAATAATTGGCCAAGTGTCATAAATATTGCAATTTTAAGACACTTGCTCTAATTTCTCCCCAGCCCAGTGACTCCACAGATGTCTTTTTTGATGCCAAAGTCAAACTGTCCAAACAAGCCATGACAGAGATCCAGACACTTCTGGAGGGTGAAGACAGATGGAGAACAGGCGCTCTGGACAACGCCATCAGTCAGATACTCGTGGACCTTAAACCGCATGATTATGAGGCTTGGAAGTGGCGATTTGAAGACACCTTTGGGGTGGAGCTGGACACAGTATTAAAAGTAAGTTTTTAGTAGCTTTTACCTCTGGCTTTCTTCTATTCTGACTCTTCTTAATGCTTCTACTGTGCTTTAATGGTCTATTTCTATTTTCTGTAACCACTCAAACTGTACTCTGCTCTCTCCTCCAGATCGGGTTATTTATCCTGATTATAGTAGTCATTATCAGCACCGAACTGTGGACAACGATCTCCTGGTTTGTGCAGTTCCGACGACTGTTTGCTGTCTGCTTCTTCGTTAGTATTATCTGGAACTGGTTCTACCTGTACAAGGTAAATAGGAGCTCCTGCAGCTTTCAGTGGTTTCAGTTTAGCTGTATTTTAGTGCTTTGATTGTAAAATACAATGTTTTTAATAAATATGTATATTTTGTTCAGATTGCCTTTGCTGAGCATCAAAATAATATAGTGAAGATGGAGGGCTTTAATGCAAAATGCACTGGGGTGAAGAAAATTGACTGGAGTGACAGTTTGAAAGGTATGCAATCACCAAGCATGAACAGTCACGGCATTCTGTGAAAACCTCTTGCATCTAAAATATTAACTGGCTGAGAAAAACATTCCTTTTTAGAGCGTATTAAATATCATTTTGAAATACGTTTCACTGCACAGCCATGAGATGGAGAGGAATTTAAGTCCCTGTGGAGTCATTGTGCAAACTCTGAAGTCTCAGCTGCTTTAACAGTTTTAGACTCCAGCATTGCTGTTTTGCATATATTAAGCATATTTGGCTCATAACGTCTGCCTAAGCTTGGACCTGTATTTGGTATCCTGCAGAGTGGTTTAGAAGCACCTGGACTCTTCAAGATGACCCCTGTAAGAGATACTATGAAGTTCTTATGGTTAATCCCATCCTGTTGGTACCTCCAACCAAGGTAGGCCACTCTTTGGAATGTCTGTTAAGGGTTATTGAGGTTTTGCGGACACATCACCACTAAACACGTGGTTTTAATTTGGCTGCCATTTTGGACATGTGACAAATATGTTGACAGCGTAGAAGTGAGCAAGTAAGTTGCCAGTCACACACTGCCCACGACCATACGACAACCTCCAGTTGTGAAGTAAAAAGTACAAATTTTGAAATTGCATTTTGAAACATCTTGGCTGCAGCACTGAAGCACAACTTTTGCTTCCATGTCCAGTTTGTGTCACACTTTTTCAAGTTGTGCAACTGCTCGGCTATTAGTTGGCAAGTTGTTGCAGACAAACGTGAAAAATTACAGCCACCGTGGCAAAAACCAAAGTTGTCACCAGGAGGATTTTGGTACAGCACCTTCTTTACACCGATTTTACCCAGCAACCAGCCTATCTTGTTCTAACTGCTATATATTTTTACCATGCCAAACTGTGTTCCTTGGTATGCGCTTGGACTTTGTTATGACCTAGACATCCTTCCCTTTTTAGGCAATCTCCGTTACCATTACGACCTTCATCACAGAGCCACTGAAGCACTTCGGACAGGGAATCAGTGAATTTCTTCGAGCGCTCCTTAAAGATCTACCAGTTACCCTGCAGATCCCAGTCCTGCTCACTATCGTGATCGCCGTTGTGGTACAAATTGTCCCCTTTTTCACATTAATTCACATTATGGAGCTTGCTTTGTATACACAGCATTATTCGCATTAATAAAGCAATACATTGTATGTCTTTGCTTTGTATATATAAATATATGTTTGACTCTTCTACAGGTGTTCATGTATGGAAGTGTGCAAGCAGCCTTCCAGCATGGCATCATGGCACCTCTACGCCGCCCTCGAAGGGATCCACCACCACCACCAGAGCTGGAACAACCGCAAGCGCAACCTCGCCTCAGGATTGAGGACTGCGATCATTTTGCAGGAGGGGATGCACCTCAACAGCAACATGCCCTAAGGTACAGAGCTGATGAAGCCAGATTAAACAGGAATGACTTGCATCAGAGGAGACCCAACAGGCAGTGGGTTGAGACTCTAGGAACTGCTGAGGATGAGCCGGACGCTGAGCGGGCCAAGGAAGTTCCTGAGGCAGACCAGAATCCATCTGTTGAGCCAGATTCAGAAAACCAGCAGGGAGCAGAAGAACGGCCACCAGCAGCAAAGGATAACAGCGTTGGTGAAAACAAAGCCAAATCGGAGCCAAAAGCTGCTCGGTCAGATTCGTCTGAGTCGAAGAATAAAACTTCAAAAGGGAATGAGAACCTTTCTCAGGATCAACCAGACAGAGATGTTGCACTGCTCAGACCTGAGCTCCCAGACGTACAGCCTATCGATGAGGTGAGGCCCCCCCCCCCTTTTTTTTTTTTAGATTTTTGTTTATATTCATTAGGGCTGCCACAAACGATTATTTTGATAGTCGACTAGTCACCGATTATTTTTGCGATTAGTAAACTAATCAGATCATCATCCATTGAACGTAAAAGTACAGCTTATTGCACCAGCGGCATCTGCTCTTATATAACTATCATTAGCTTACAGCTTTAAGTGTTTCAGGTATGTGCTAACTAAAAATAAAGACAAGATGATAGTTTATTAAATTTTAATGAAATTTGTAGATTGTTTCGGTGGAGTTTAATAAACTCACCGGAGTATGTTCTCGAGCATCTCACAGTTCTGATGATCAGCTGTCTGCTTGACGTTTATTCAGCTGTGTAAAAACTATAACTTTAATCTCCTCAGTAACAAATAAAATACTAAAAAAAAGCCAAACAATAACATTTTGAAGTTATATAAGTGACTTATATATCATGTTTAACCTGAGTAGCGAAAGACGGCGGTGGGTTTGAAAACGATTTGCCGGGAGTCCAGTGTTCTCACGGCTCTAGTGAGCCTAGCCCCCGGCTAGCTATCGAGCTAGTGGGTAACAGACGTCTCCGAAAACGTCGGAGCGCTTTTGAAAATATGTGGTGTCTTGATAAACTGAGCAGATATTTGAGGTTTACACAGCTACATTCTCGCCTGAAAATATGTTAAACGTTTATTTTGTGACCCAGAAAGAATAATAAGAGTAACATTAAAACGAACTAGCTGCCGCCATTGTTGGAAACTGAGCTGGGCTGCGCTATGAATTCTGGGACGCAGCTTCTTCTTCTTCGGGGTTTAACGGCAGCTGGCATCCTTGTACATGCAGTGCTGCCATCTTCTGTTTCAGTCTGTTATTACACTCTTAAATCCTGCTACTTATTCCTGCGTCTTTTGTGATCTTACAAAGCTTCAAACGACGCGTCGACTATTAAATCAGTTGTCAACGATTTTGATAGTCGACGTAATCGTGACTAGTCGACTAATCGTGGCAGCCCTAATATTCATCCAACCAAATTAGACACACAGCAGTGGTTTTTAACGGAGACTAATGTTGTTCTTATTTTTTTAATGCACTCATGGACGGGAAGGTGAATATTCACATGCAACATAAATTGGTAACAAAGTATTTAATGACATTAACATTTCATTTTTCCTACATTTTTGTCTTTGTTCTTTTTTATGTATTTATACCTGCTGAGTTTGTCTTAGTTTTGTTAATGTAGAGCCAGTAATGCGTTATCATTACTGCTTTTTTTTCTGCTTTGCATATGTTAGATTTCTGTTGCTACCACACCACTGACGTTTGTTCAACAATAGTGGATTTCAATCCTGGTGAGCTTGATGGAGCTCTCTCAGTATACGCAGCAATAAAGTGCATGTCAGCGACTGTATCTTCATTACATCGTTTTGTTTTTGTCATTTGAGGACGTTTTGCAGCAAATAATTAGTGGCTTCATAGTTGTATAATTTACACATTTGCAAGTTCCCTGGTTTGATCCCAGGAGGAGACACATTTGATGCTGATGGGTAAACAGCTGTATCAAATTAAGCATGGAGCTACCCGCTGTGGTAACTAAAATGATAACTTTGGTTTATGAGTGTATTATTTGCTGCTAAAAGGTACTTTTTAATATGTAATTAATTTGTAATGCATTTCTGTTCTGTTTCTCTGCAGCACCCAGAACCCTCACATGAAGACTCCTCACTGCGACGCTCTGTAAATTTTAAAGCTCCCGTCCAGGAGACTGGTGGAAATAATGAATACATCTGACTAACAGATGTACAGATGGTGTTAAAATGAATTAACAGGATGACGGGATTACCACCACGCAGTGTGGTTGTTTGCTGCTGTGCGGTCACCTGTATGTGGCTATCCATGAGGGACAACTGCTCGGGATAATTGTTTTGCTGGTGAATTCTGATTTCCCGCTGGCAAAACGTTTGGGAAATCATGCAGCACCAGGCTGGAACAGTGTTGTTTACTCAGTTTGGTGTTCCTGTGTGCTTTTTGGTGTCTTTGGAATCGTTGTTAAAATTGGAACTATATTTGACGAGCTGTATAATAAGTCAGTGCTGCAAATTAAAAAAGATGTTTTGAATTTTTAACTAGAGCCTGACTGAGGACACATTTTTGGAACTGGGGACTTTTAAGGAATAAAAAGTTCTGAATATGTGGAAATAAATGCACTATTACTAATGTTGTTTGTCACTGGGCTGTACGATATTTTTATGTTTATTCTTTTGAAGAAATGCTACCACACATTTTGGTTTTGCTACATATCATTGATGAATAACTGGCCATCCAGTGAGCCGTGTTTTGTGCCAGCTGCGCTCTCACTCGTTCTGTCGGCGGTGCTGGTTTAACCCGAGGATGCGGCGGGGCGGGAGTGCCATCAGCCGGGTATGGTCGTGCGTGCTCCGCCTTTCCGAACGGATATTTTTGTAGCGCAAATGTATTTTTTCAAATCCCTTCAGCAAAATACAGAGACCCAACCTCACAACGATCAACAGTTTTATAGCTAGTCATTTTAATTGTTTAACACTCATTCCTCAGCATCACTTTCACATGACCGCGGACGGAGTGGCGCATGTCGAGCGGAGAGGGGGCGCATTTGGAAAAGAGCTCCACACCTCAGCCAGATTTGAGCTGGTCATCCTCCTCCAACATCTTTAACCTTTCCAAAGTGTTCACTCTTCCACTCTTTCCGGCTGGTGGAGGAAGAGGGCTTGCAGGGAGTTGCAGAAAAAATACGCCTGCATCGTAATTAAGCAGGTGTTGTGCCAAAAAGTGATTGCCTGCCAAAAACTGATTTCCAATGTTTCCCTGTATTTTTTTTTATGTCTAATATCTTTACGTATGTTGGTAAATAGACTTCGGTGAACAGCGTTTACAAAGGGGTTATATATAGAATTTAAAAAGTATCTGTTTTTTACTTGTGTCAAGCCAGCCTCCAATTCGAGACTTGCAGTCAAGCCAGCCTCCAGTTTATTTTCTGTTCCCTGTGTATTCAAAGTATTACGGGAAGGGATGTGGAAACCGGATTTAAAAATAAAAGTCAACTTCGAGTGAATTAACAGATATGTTAAGAACATAATAACATATAATTTAGGCTGGGTTTTTTTTTTTTACAAACTGTAATGTTAGATCTATATGACACAGCCTTGTACCCTAATTGTGCCCTGTCACTATCAAGGCCAGGGACTAGAAAGAGAGAGCATATTTCTCCTGTTTTGGCTTCCCTTCATTGGCTTCCTGTTAAATCCAGAATTGAATTCAAAATCCTGCTCCTCACATACAAGGTCTTAAATAATCAGGCCCCATCTTATCTTAATGACCTTGTAGTACCATATCACCCTATTAGAGCACTTCGCTCCCGCTCTGCAGGCCTACTTGTTGTTCCTAGAGTATTTAAAAGTAGAATGGGAGGCAGAGCCTTCAGTTTTCAGGCCCCTCTTCTGTGGAACCAGCTTCCAGTTTGGATTCGGGAGACAGACACTATCTCTACTTTTAAGATTAGGCTTCAAACTTTCCTTTTTGCTAAAGCATATAGTTAGGGCTGGACCAGGTGACCCTGAATCCTCCCTTAGTTATGCTGCAATAGACGTAGGCTGCCGGGGGATTCCCATGATGCATTGAGTTTTTCCTTTCCAGTCACCTTTCTCACTCACTATGTGTTAACAGACCTCTCTGCATTGAATCATATCTGTTATTAACCTCTGTCTCTCTTCCACAGCATGTCTTTTATCCTGTCTTCCTTCTCTCACCCCAACCGGTCTCAGCAGCTGGCCGCCCCTCCCTGAGCCTGGTTCTGCCGGAGGTTTCTTCCTGTTAAAAGGGAGTTTTTCCTTCCCACTGTCGCCAAAGTGCTTGCTCATAGGGGGTCATATGATTGTTGGGTTTTTCTCTGTATCTATGAAGCGCCTTGAGGCGACTTTTGTTGTGATTTGGCGCTATATAAATAAAATCGAATTGAATTGAATTGAATTGACCCATGGCTGTATGCACGAATAAAAAAAAAAGAAGAAAAGAAATAACATGCTGGTGCAAAAAATATCCCAAACACATTCCCAGATTGCCTAACTTTTCATCTCCAGGCTGCATGAATTTGATTTATGAGACTAGATTAACATTTACCAGACTTCTTCAGTCTCAACTGAAAACTGTACTCTCCATGTCATTCGCTTTGGTTTGTTTCAGTGTTTGGTTTTTAAATACACAGCACGTGGCACTCTCTCTCTATCTCTCTGTCTCTCACACACACACACACACACACAGACAGACAGAGACACACTGTGAGGTCTGCAGGGCAAAATTTGAATTTCAGTGCATGAAATTTGCCTCCCTCCAGTGGCCACCTGCAGGTATGACGAGGTTTAAAGGATAGGATAGGATAGGATACGGTTAGGGTTAGGGGTTATAGCAAAATATCCAAGAGAGGATGGGACAAAAGTGGAATAACTGAAAAAGTAAGAGGTGTAGAGGGCTGATGTTGGTGTCTAGGTGGGGGTTCCGGTGGTTTCCGGACGCTGTGGTGAAGAGCCCACGCCGATGGCTTTTTCGGTTCTGGAGATATGGCGAACTGGACCAAAAAGGATGGGACAAAACGGTCCCAATCGGAGAAAGGAAGGTCCAGAGGGCCTGGTTCAACTGGCATTGCGTTGCTTGTGTCCAGGCACATTCGTGGACGCCCGACATGGCATCTTTCAGAGTACCTTTGCAGGATGGGGCAGTAGTTGGAGAACGGTCGTGTGATGCATCCACGGATGCAGAATCCTTCCCCGACTCCAAGGGTGCCTGCGCTGTCTTTGTCAGACACTCCTATCCGGAGATAGAGCTGTAAACCTTTTTCGGAAGAAGCTTACCTGCACAGAAGCGCTTGCAGCAGGAGACAGCAGAAGGGACAGCAGAACCAGGCCTTTGGAGCACTGCGTCATCTTCTCGTGCACACATATGCCTTCTGGATGCACTCTACGATTGGAGAGCAAGACATCATCGGTTACAACAAATAATACAGTGTCTGTCTGCTTCTTTCATTCACTTTTGTTTGTTTCAGTGTTTGGTTTTTAAATTCACAGCAAGTGGCGCTCTCTCTCTCTCTGTCTCACACACACACACACACACACACACACACACACCAGAGCACACAGACAGAAGCAGGGCAGCTGCTGTCCAACTGTGATTTGACAAGAGGCGCTCCCTCTGCTGGCTCAATGCGGTACAAAGTGTCAGAGAAGGTGTTCGCGCAGTGGATCTGAACAGCTTGGGACAATCAATTGCCTCTGTGTTCCACAGGAGGGCGCACAGCTGGAAAGTCCTGTGCATTACATGTTAAAGTTGTTTCAAGTTCATTTACTTGTAATGTTTGTGTAAAAGACACACACACACACACACACACAGAGTGGCTCACTGATAAGGGAAAAAGAAGAGAAATGAGCAGAGATTTCAGTAACTACATCAAAGCAAAAGAATTGAGAATTTTGTTTTTTTCTTTTTGTTTTCATTCTTGATATATATATTTTTCTAACCCTCTATTTTTAAACAAGGAAAATGAACTCCACCTTTTTAAATCACTGTCATAACGATTCCACAGGTTAACTCCTCTAACAGAAACACATCTCTGCTTTATATTTGTCCTTATCTTGTTTTTTTTTAAAGAAATCTGTTCCCCTTAAGTCATATTGACTCTCTCTGACTTTAAACAGCTTCTGAGTACTGGGGCAAAGCAAGTTATTTTGTGCTTTATACATTATGTGTGCCATTTTATATTCAACTAAATCATAAAATTTCAGGGTATTCAAATTAATAAACAAAATGTTAGTTGGTTCTATATAGTTTGATTGGTTTATAATTCTTATAGCTCTTTTTTGTAACTTGAAAATAGGAAGAGTTTTCGTTTTATATGCAGTACCCCATATCTCCAGCCAGTCAGTCATATATGGAAACAACAGAGTACAATGGTAAATGGCCTGCATTTGTATGGCGCAGTTCTAGTCCTTAAGGACTAGACAAGGTTCTTCCTGACCTTGTACTTTCTCCTCACGTTCCCTCTTTCCTCTCTCCCTCTTTGGACTGACAATCATACACAAATAGATTGTATTCAATTAGATGAAAAATTACATTAATATAAAATAAATTCTATTAAGATCACTAACAAAAAGTCCACTCTCAGTGTACTTTCAACCAAAAGGCAAATAACCAAACCACATGAACATCTAATAAAAGATATAAATATTGAAACACTGATCCAACATTATTCTTGATTGATGGATCATTTGATTTTATACTTTTACCTGACGTGGCTCCTTTTTTTGAAAAAACTTCCTCATATCTATTATGAACCTGGCTGTCTCTCTGTACACACACACACACACACACACACACACACACACACAGAAACACACACACACACTGTGAGGTCTGCAGGGCAAAATTTGAATTTCAGTGCATGAAATTTTCCTCCCTCCAGTGGCCACCTGCAGGTATGACGAGGTTTAAAGGTTAGGATAGGGATAGGTTATGGTTGGCGTTAGGTTATAGCAAAAAAGCCAGGAGAGGATGGGACAAAAGTGGAATAACTGGAAAAGTAAGAGGTGTAGAGGGCTTATGTTGGTGTCTAGGTGGGGGTTAGGGTTGGGTTAGGGTTAGGGGGTAATAGCCAGTAGTTGACCGAATAAAATGGAATAACTCGAAAAGTAAGTGTCATAGAGGGATGGAAGTGGTGTCTATTGGGGGGTTTTGGGGGCCTCCGGACACCCTGGTGAAGACCCCATGTCGATCGCACCAACAGTTCTGGACTTAGGCAAAATCGGTCAAAATTTGACCGAATAAAAAGTTCAAAGTTGGAGATAGCAGTGTCTGATCGGGCTTATTCGATCACCACTGTACTCCCCAGGCCCTGCCGGGTCGTTAGACACCCAACATGGCAGGGATCGGTCACTTAACATGTGACCGAATATTTTTGGTCAGGTGACTGATCATAGTCATGTGACCTATCGACGGATGCGGAATCGAACCGGGATGCCAATTATGCGATCCGTATCTGTCCTAGCGACGGGTGAGGGCAGATACGGTAGCTGGGACCAGAACCAGAAAGGCAGTGAGTGCAGGGGGCTGCCTTTTAGGCTCCTATCCCAAGGGTAAAGCGTACCCTGGTGGCCAGTCAGGGTATGACTCACTGCTGGCTGCCAGCAGAGGTCACCATCAGACATGCCCTTCAGTATCATGGTGTTGTGTGTTGTTGGTTTTTGAGGTGCATGATGGGCGATATATGCAAATTATGGAAGGGAGCGTACTTCCTTGTTCCCATGATGCTTAGCTGTTCTCTCATGGCTATAATTGGGCTAGCTTAGCATTTGGCTAGCTTAGCATTAGCATTTTTGCTAACTTCTCTGAGGTGCTTCCTGGAGTAAAGGGAAGTGAGTCCCTACTGTTTCCTGTGGTGGTAGCTTAGCATTGGGCTAGCTTAGCATTAGCATTTTTGCTAACTTCTCTGAGGTGCTTCCTGGAGTAAAGGGAAGTGAGTCCCTACTGTTTCCTGTGGTGGTATCTTAGCATTGGGCTAGCTTAGCATTAGCATTTTTGCTAACTTTTGTGAGATGTTTTGTGAAGTGAAAGGAAGTGACTTGCACTTGTTTTCCCTAGTGTTTTCCACTTGTTTTCCCTAGTGTTTGGTGATGTTTTCTTAGGTTTTCCCACTGGTTTCCCCTAGTGTTATGGTTAGGGCTTGCCACTTGTTTCCCCTAGTGTTCTGGTCAGGGTTTGGCACTTGTTTCCCCTAGTGTTAGGGTCAGGGTTTGCCACTTTGGGCTAGCTTAGCATTAGCATTTTTGCTAACTTTTCTGACATGTTTTGTGAAGTGAAAGGAAGTGACTTGCACTTGTTTTCCCTAGTGTTTGCCGATGTTTTCTTAGGTTTTCCCACTGGTTTCCCCTAGTGTTATGGTTAGGGCTTGCCACTTGTTTCCCCTAGTGTTAGGGTCAGGGTTTGCCACTTTGGGCTAGCTTAGCATTAGCATTTTTGCTAGGGTTAGGGTCAGGGGGTTAGGGGTTAGGGGTTAGGGTTAGGGGTTAGGGGTTAGGGTTAGGTTAGGGTTAGGGTTAGGGGTTAGGGTTAGGGTAGGGTTAGGGTTAGGGTAGGGTTAGGGTTAGGGGTTAGGGTTAGGGTTAGGGGTTAGGGTTAGGGTTAGGGGTTAGGGTTAGGGGTTAGGGTTAGGGTAGGGTTAGGGTTAGGGGTTAGGGTTAGGGTTAGGGGGTTAGGGTTAGGGGAAGGGGACTGAGCCTGCCACCTCTGTGAGGCAGGAAATGCACGGGCCATCCCTCCCGAAGGAAACCCACCCTGCTGGTTGTCACGATTACGGGAAAGCCTCCGCCTTTTCCCGTATCGGACGACGGTCCAATCTGCTGAGGCCATCCGGTCCTCAGTCTTTGGCAAATTTTTGCGTTTGTGTTTTTGTGTTGTATGTTTTGTATATTGTTGTAGTTCTTGTGGGTTCGCCTTTGTTATCTAAACAATTATAACTCTTAATTGAGCTTTTATGAGGCGAGATACAAATGAAAAAAATGAAAGAAAAAAGAATAAAGAAAAAGTAAAACAAAAGCTTTATTTAATTAATCAAAAACGTTCAAAAAATAGTGTGCCGTACGCGCAACGTTTCGACCCCTCAAGGGTCTTCCTCAGGCGCTTGGCACACAAAAAAACTGCTGCGAAAATGTGGCTGTAATGCACAGTGCTGCGGCTGGTAAGAGATGTTCACTCT
>NC_140460.1:0-2500 GCF_963576455.1 Neolamprologus multifasciatus | reverse complement strand
GAATTTTCAATCCCAACTTGTTTTCTGTGTGGTCTGTTTAATTTAGTTTTGATTTGTCTCCAATTTGAGCTTTTAAGGAAAATCAATAAAATATGAATTAAAAGATGAAATAAAATCCCCCAAAATAACAAACTAAAATAACAAACTAACATAAAGTAGAAAAAATTAAATGAGTATGCCCTTGTCGCGACGTTTCGAAGGTGTTGCTTCTTCCTCAGGCGAGGGCATACTGAAGAGCTCTGTGTTTAAGCCTCCTATTTATACTCTCCCCTCTGATCCCGCCTCCTTGGCTTTCTTTGGCTTTCTTGTAATTTCTTTTTCAGCTTTTTGCTTTTTTTTTCAATTCTGCCAGACTTTTGGCTCTAATCTTTCCCTTTTTCTTTCTTTCTTCTTTTCCAGTCTTCTCCTCTTTTCCCTTTGTCTTTTCCCTTTTCATCATCCTTTTCTTCCCTTCTCTTGACCTCTGCCCTTTACCCTTCCTTTTGGCCTACATCTGTCCTCTTTCTCTTCCAATTTTAGGTTACTACTAATGCCGATTTGGCTTTTTCTACAAAACTCTCGACCCTGCTTGGGGAGGACTCAACCCGACTTGGGGAGTAAATTTAGAAAGGAGATGTGACTTTGGGTTAGGCTTTAGGTTTCAGCTGGGATTAGAATTACTTGGGCTTCAGATCTAGTACTGGGCTGAGGTTTAAGATTTAATTTCCAAAAATGAAGTAGAAATGGGATTTTCAAAATTGTAAGGATTTTAGGGCCAGATTAGATCAGGGGGTAGATACAATAGGGCTAGATTCCGAATTAGGGTTAAGAAATTTTAGATAAACAAATTGGTTAAGGTTAGGATAAATGACTGGGGTAGGGTTAGGGTTAGGGTTAGGGGTTAGGGTAAGGGTTAGGGTTAGGGTTAGGGTAGGGTTAGGGTTAGGGGGTTAGGGTTAGGGTTAGGGGTTAGGGGTTAGGGTTTGGGTTAGGGGTAGGGTTAGGGGTAGGGGTAGGGTTAGGGGTAGGGTATACAATAGGGCTAGATTCCGAATTAGGGTTAAGAAATTTTAGATAAACAAATTGGTTAAGGTTAGGATAAATGACTGGGGTAGGGCATAGATGCTAGATTTAGCTTTAACTAGGAGTGAGACCCAAAGACCGACCGGAGCGAGGCACGGGCTGGTTAGGATGAGGAAAATGAACCTGTCCCTCCCAAAGGAGGAACAGAGCGTGCACTGTCCATCAACCCCGATGGTCCGCAGCCTCACATCCCTCTACCTCCATAATTGTTTTTTTAATTTAAAGGTAAGTATTTCTTTTTCAGGTTTTTGTCTTTTTACCATGTCCGTTACTTTTCACAGGTAAGTACCTCTTTTTTTTCCAGGTTTTCATTTTTCGTGTCCGTTACTTTGGCTTATTTTTAATAAAGAATTTTCAATCCCAACTTGTTTTCTGTGTGGTCTGTTTAATTTAGTTTTGATTTGTCTCCAATTTGAGCTTTTAAGGAAAATCAATAAAATATGAATTAAAAGATGAAATAAAATCCCCCAAAATAACAAACTAAAATAACAAACTAACATAAAGTAGAAAAAATTAAATGAGTATGCCCTTGTCGCGACGTTTCGAAGGTGTTGCTTCTTCCTCAGGCGAGGGCATACTGAAGAGCTCTGTGTTTAAGCCTCCTATTTATACTCTCCCCTCTGATCCCGCCTCCTTGGCTTTCTTTGGCTTTCTTGTAATTTCTTTTTCAGCTTTTTGCTTTTTTTTCAATTCTGCCAGACTTTTGGCTCTAATCTTTCCCTTTTTCTTTCTTTCTTCTTTTCCAGTCTTCTCCTCTTTTCCCTTTGTCTTTTCCCTTTTCATCATCCTTTTCTTCCCTTCTCTTGACCTCTGCCCTTTACCCTTCCTTTTGGCCTACATCTGTCCTCTTTCTCTTCCAATTTTAGGTTACTACTAATGCCGATTTGGCTTTTTCTACAAAACTCTCGACCCTGCTTGGGGAGGACTCAACCCGACTTGGGGAGTAAATTTAGAAAGGAGATGTGACTTTGGGTTAGGCTTTAGGTTTCAGCTGGGATTAGAATTACTTGGGCTTCAGATCTAGTACTGGGCTGAGGTTTAAGATTTAATTTCCAAAAATGAAGTAGAAATGGGATTTTCAAAATTGTAAGGATTTTAGGGCCAGATTAGATCAGGGGGTAGATACAATAGGGCTAGATTCCGAATTAGGGTTAAGAAATTTTAGATAAACAAATTGGTTAAGGTTAGGATAAATGACTGGGGTAGGGTTAGGGTTAGGGTTAGGGGTTAGGGTAAGGGTTAGGGTTAGGGTTAGGGGTTAGGGTTAGGGTTAGGGTAGGGTTAGGGTTAGGGGGTTAGGGTTAGGGTTAGGGGTTAGGGGTTAGGGTTTGGGGTAGGGGTAGGGTTAGGGGTAGGGTATACAATAGGGCTAGATTCCGAATTAGGGTTAAGAAATTTTAGATAAACAAATTGGTTAAGGTTAGGATAAATGACTGGG